>NW_007726290.1:23924-25807 GCF_000696425.1 Galeopterus variegatus | reverse complement strand
ATAATTTCCATTTAGGGGAAAAATACATCTCGCCAATTTCAGCTTGTGTTGTCCCAAACACGTTTGTAAAACTCTCTACCCTGAATAATCTGTGATGCATAAAGTATAAAGTTAACTCCCGCTCACGTGAATGACTAACAAAGGCCGATGTGAAACAGCTAACAATGAAAGCAAACACAAAAATAAAACAGCATGGCAAGTCCCATGTCAATCATGAGAGAACGTTTTCACTTCTAATCATCAAAGATTAAAAGGCTGCATATTTAAGGAATGGAAAAGAGGGTGACCTTTAACAAGCAACTTAAATAAGGTAAGAAGGCAGTGTGGTGGGTGGGTATTGGAAAAAAGAAATTTAGGTCAGACTCAGGGTTGAAGTACTATTTCTTCTACAATGAATTAGTTGGGTCTTGGGAGGTCACCCAACTGCTTCTAAGGCTCATTTCCACCATCTCTAGGTGGTTTGATAGCAACAACAGCTCTATGTCTACTTTGTCAGGAACTGGGGAGAACCAAATGAGATAATGCACAAGAAGTCACTACACACTGCAATATAAATGTCTGCATGTCTGAAACAAGATGTCATTTGAAAGAGCAGAGGTGGCGAGTGAGTGATGTGACTGTGGAGTTCTGAGAGCTGGGCATGGCCTGCACCCCCAGCCTCGCCTCCCCTGCCATGCGCCTCCGCTCTGGGAGGGCATCTCATCAGACCTTCCCAGTGGGTGCAGGCGAGACTTTGGGGCAAGCTGTCCAGCTGGGGAGCTCACCAAGGCCCTGGGGTTTCCCTCCTGTTCACATTGAAAGCCCTCCTTCGCTAATTGTTTTCAGGGGAAAATCAGGTGTGTTCTAACTTGAAATAATAATTACTGAGTTAGCAACAGACTTGGTTTTAGGCAGTTAAAGTGTTGATGAGGGTGACATTAATGGTTTTGGGATTCTCTGACATCTTGATCAGGGCCTGGAGTGGGAAAATAATAATCTGAAATGGTTTAATTCCAATTCTGACTGTGTCCTCTGTTCTAATTACTTTTAGGTGTCAGAAGGAGGTAGAGAAGAAGGAAAAAGAAAAAGGAAAAAGCTCAGAGGTAATAAAAGAGAAAAAGATGGGAAGATATACCCCAGGAGCAACACATGCTGTTCTGACTTGGCAGAGCAAGAGAGTGGCATTTTCGTCCTTGTCACCATGTGCCCATGTCACACACTCAGGTTCCCTGGGGTGCCCATGGCTGATCGAGTCAACTCTAGGGCCCACGGGATAAGGGAATATAAACACACGGGGACATGTACACCTTATATCTGTCTTCTCTTCCAGGAGCCAAAGCCATTCCTGCAGAGGAGGTCAGTGGAACATGGGCCAGGAATTGAAGTCCTCAGTTTGGGGTTTTATGAAAAGCTTCAGCTTAAGCATTTGCCTCCAGTCCTGAAATGCTCAGTTGACATCGGATCTTACTGTACTCATCATGTGGGCCCACAGCTGAGTTTTTGGGCACTGGGGTTGGGGTTAGGTATGGGAGAAGAAGGAGGTCCACAGGAGATTCAGGGCTCTCAGTGTGCACCACCACCAGAAGGACAGAGCACGAGGGATGCTCCTGGTCCCACACCCCGAAGTCCTCAGGCGATGATGTGTGGAAACGTTTTCTATCTCTCTACTTTACCAGGTTTATAACGGGCTCTCGTGGGAGTGTCTGCTCATCCATTCCAGTAGTTCCCGAACCCAGCCATGCATCACAAATCACTCTGGGGAACTTTATTTAAAATACTGATCTTCACATCCCCAGTCTCCTCCCACCTTATGATATTTGAATTGTTGGGGATGGTACCCAGGAATCTTTTTTTTTTTTTCGTTAAATTTTTATTTTGTCAATATACAATGTATATGATTATTA
>NW_007726290.1:8083-22415 GCF_000696425.1 Galeopterus variegatus | reverse complement strand
TGCATTTCCCAGATGCTGAGTGATGTTGAGCATTTTTTCATATGACTGTTGGCCATTTGTCCCAGGAATCTATTTTTAAAAAATTTTTTGGGGCCGGCCCAGTGGCGCACTCGGTAGAGTGCGGTGCTTGGGAGTGCAGTGGCGCTCCCGCCAAGGGTTTGGATCCCATATAGAGACCGGGCTGCTCACTGGTTGAGCGTGGTACGGGCGCGACACCGAGGGTTGCGATCCCATTGCCGGTCGCGGTACAGGCACGACACCGAGGGTTGTGATCCCATTACCAGTCACGAAAAAAGACAAAAAGGAAAAAAAAAATTTTTTTTTGTGATATTGCAGTATCAGAAATCCAAGGAAAAAATGGTCCCCAATCCCAATCCAAAAACATATGAAGTTTTTAACTTTTTCATAGTTAACTTCTAATCCCTGTTTATAAGCTTAGGACTTTCATATTTTTAATAATATGGGAGCATTTAATATTTGACAATTTTCATTGATATGTTCTGATGAATATTTTCCTATTTAACTCAAATTTCTTTTTATTTTACCTTCCTACTCCTTTTCCAGATAACCATTGTTAAAGCTTCTTACGTTTTCTTCTACACATTTCTCTATGTTTATTCATAATAGGCCAATACACACATGAGCATTTTTGCCATTGCTTTTTTTTACATGTATCTCTGTATATTGCTTTTTTCACTTAATAATACATCAAGGAAATCCCTCCAGATTCCGAGGTGTAGACCTAACTCATAGTTACCTAATATTCTATGGTGTATTAGTCAGAGTTCTCCAGAGAAAAAGAACAAAGGGTGTGGGGAGGGGGGCAGGGGTGTATTGGGGGGGGAGAGAGAGAGAGAGAGAGAGAGAGAGATATGTTAAGGTACTGGCTTACACAATTGTGCAGACCTGGTAAACCTAAAATCTACAGGGTAGGCTGGCAGACTGGAGACCCAGGGAAGAGTTGCAGTCTGAGTCCAAGGGCAATTTGCTGGCAAAATTCTTTCTTGCTCAGGAGAGGACATTCTTTGTGCTATTAAGGCCTTCAACTAATTGAATGAGGCCCACCCACCTTAGGGAGGGTAATTTGTACTCAAAGCGCAATAATTTAAATGTTAATTTCACCCAGAAAACACCTATCTGGACATGTGGCCCAGCCAAGTTGACACATAAAATTAATCATCACAATTTTGGTATGGACGTACCCCAATTCATTCATTTCCCTATGCATTTCTTTATTAATGGACTTTTAGGTTATTATTTCTTTTTCTGTATTCTTTTTGCCTCTATAAACAATGCTCATGTATCAAAACCCTTTTATCTCCACTGCATAGAATCTCAGAAAAAAAGAATTTTGGATTCAGCTATATGGTTATTTGTAATTTTAACAGATGTTGTTAGATCACCTCTAGAGTTTTTATTGTTTGTATGGTGATTCTGTCACAGCCAGGTCAGCTCTAATTAGTGAGAGTATAAAAATGAATCTTTTTATTCTTATGTCAATGTGGAAATGTTTACAAGAAATTTTCCCCAGGGCTAAGACCTTAAAACCTTTCTCTTGCAAGTGTGATAATAACTGAGGCTGTTCAGCACTTCACAGGCGTGAAAGGCAGAGCCGTGGGGAGAAGGCTCAGGTATCCCTGACGGACCCAGGGCAGGAATGGCACAAGCTCCTTAACCTGACTTCACTGTGCCTTTGTGACTGCTGGATCACATTTTGAATATTAATATATGCGAGTTTTCTGCCTCTTCTCTGTCCTATTCTTTCCCTCCCCCTTATTCAAGCAGGACACTTAGGGGAGGTAAATGACAAAGAAGAAGGTAGAAATGGCCTGGGAGATTTTGTGTCCCATGCAAGAACTTAGGAGATTTTCAAAGTGCTAAGAGGACAAAGAGGCTTTGCAAGAAGAGGCAGAGTAGCAGAAAAAGCAGGAGAAAGAAACTAGATAGAAGGACTCTTCCAGGCTGGGGGCAGAAAAGGAGAAAGAGCTGTGCGCCCTGGAGTCATGGGGTCCTCACTGATGGAGAAGGGACGACAACAGCAGTCTTAGGCAGAGGGACCTTTGGCCACCTCCCAGAAGATTTCACATTCCAAGCATAGCACCCCCCACCCTCCTTGGATTAGCTTAAGACCCCAGAACTATGGTCAAAACCCCAATAGTAACTGACATTAATCTTCTCGCCAGCAGAATGGGAGGCTTCAAGTAGAAATTATGTTAATTGAAGGCAGGGCTTCTCAACCTCGGCACTATTGACAATTTGGGTTCCTTGTTGTGGAGGCTGTCCTGTACATTGCAGGATTTTTAGCAGCGTCCCTGGCTTCTACTTACTACATGCTGGTAGCGACCCCTCTCCTAGTTCTGACAACCAAACATATCTCCAGACATTGCCAAATGTCCCCAGGGGGGCAAAATTGCAGCTGATTGAGAACCACTGGTTTAAAGGAAAGTAAAGAAAGGTTGTATTTGAGTTTATGGACAGCGATTCTTATGAGCTATGTGCACTGACATCAATTTTATTAATTGTGCTAAGGGAGGCCAGCAAGACATTTTGCTTCTCTCAGATTTGCCTCCCTGACAATGTTTTGTGTGGGCTAGTTATTAAACATTAGCTTTCATTCTCGGAGCCACCTGTCAACGGGGGGATGACATCCAGAAATCAAGGGACATGCGTCTTAATTATACCTGCGGTGGTTAATGGGCCAGCGAGGCATTGGGGTACTCTAAGCCCTTGCTGACCTCTCCCAAGCTGGGGCCTGTCAGCTCTTCGACTGTGCCAGACTGCAATGAATGCCAGTTCTGGAAAACCTGGCTGCCCTTCAGGGCCTTTCAATCTGACACTAATAAGCCTGATTTGGGCTTTGTGTTATGGAGCAGCAAACAAATGTTATTGCCAATAAGGGTAAATAGCTGATGTCAGCGGTATTTTCCAGGCAAGAAATGAACCTAATATTTTCTCCGCCTCCTCTCTTCTCACTGAGAATATGATTCTTGGAGATAATCCACTTGATTATCCATGGACGTGAACATAATTTGGAGGCAGCCGTCATGCCAGATGGCCAGCTGAAGCTGGAAGCCCTGAGTCTACTCCTGAGCCAAATTTCTCATTCCCTGGAGGAGCAGAGTAGAGGGTGTGTGTGGTTGGGGAAGGCCAAGCTTTTCATTCTGGAAAGGAAGGGAAGACTGGGAGAGGCCGGCATGAATGGCCACTGTCCTTGCCAAATATGCATGGTACGACTTAGGTGAGTTGTTAAGAAAACTTCCTGACTGCCGGCATGGACAGATCCTGGGACGGGATGCCAAGGGCAGCTGTGGGATGACTTTCCCTGGAGGTCAGAGCTGCCTGGGTGGTCCCAAGGCTCTTGACCGACTCAGCCAGCCCAGACATCTTGGTGACCTCTCAAGGTTTGCTCTAGCTCACGGAGCCCTAGATCTGGGTGGGTAGGGGGAGCCAGGCAGGGATGAGACATGGGGCCAGTGACATAGATGCCTGGTGGGTTGGTAGCTTCAACAAGTACATGAGGAACTCCAGAGAAACTTACATATTTGGGCATGCATCAGTGCTCCCTGGAAGAAGAGAAGACAGAGGAGGAAGCAGCAGCAGAGAGGGAGTGGGAAGCAAAGGGAACCAAGTTGATTGGAGGTCCTTGGAAGGTGATACACATGGACAATGTGATAAAAGATAAATGAAAGCCATCAAGACGATTACAGTGACATTTTGATTTAATGAAATGACAAGGAAGAAAAATAGGTTTCAGGATGATGGAATAGGCCTATTTCATCGTATCAATTTTTAAAATACATATTTCTTTTCAATTGCTAATTCATTACTGAAATACATCAGATTTTCATCTTTTGTCTTGCAAACTTGGAACTGGGAAAAACTCACTTGTGCTTTGGTCTTGAAAGTCACTGTTCTGTCACTTAGTATGTGACTTTGGGCAAGTCTTGACATCTCTCTGAGCTCAGTTTCCTCACATGCAAAACAAATATATACAATGCCTGACTCCTGAAATGTTCTGAATATCAAATTAAAAAAATGTACAAACTCTGTAAACTATGTACAAAATGGTAGTTATACTTATTTTAAAAAATAGTACGATCTCCTCTGATTTGTTCTTTACCTAACGTTCAAAGTGAAAAATCTGAAAACATTTCTAATTAAGGGACTCTAATTATTATGACTAAAATATAAAAAAATGTACAAACTCTGTAAACTATGTACAAAATGGTAGTTTTACTTATTTAAAAAAATAGTACGATCTCCTCTGATTTGTTCTTTACCTAACTTTCAAAGTGAAAAATCTGAAAACATTTCTAATTAAGGGACTCTAATTATTATGACTAAAATACTACATGGTTCCCCAAGGTTTTCCAGAAAATGTTCAAACCTCACAGCTTACCCCACACAGCCTCCATCGTTTGGCTTCTGTGTATCCTCCTGGCCTCATTTTCCACCTAAACTCAACAGGGCACCTATCCTAATTTACCTGCATTGCATTTTCATAATACAATTAACACTTGATTTCTACTTCTTAAGCATAGAGAGTCTCAGTATTGGGAGCCTCCTACTGGTCATGATGGTAGACCACCTTGGTCCAGGGCTGCAAACTCAAATGCCTACTGAGGCCAGGCAGGGAACAACAGCAGTGAATGAGCAGCTGGGGATATAGGTGAAGAAGGGGGCAATTACTGCTAAGATTCAGCTAACTCTCTTGCCTCTTAGAAGCAGGAACACCATTGTGGGACTGTGAGCATAACTGACTCCATCTCAGGCCCTTACCACTTGTTATGTCTTTGTGAGAGCTTTGCCCATAAAATTATACAGTAACCAGGGGAAAGGTAGTTAGAACAATAGAAAGACACAACCTGTTGACTGTAAAGAAGGAATGATTAAGTACCGGTGTGGTGACAAGCCAGCCTGACCACCTTTATCCATATTTGGAGCTAGTTAGGTTAAGCTTGTTTATGAACTGCCTATAAAAACCTGAGCTCAACCTTGAAATAGTGCAGAGAGAAGCTTGGCATATGACTTTGGGTTGTTTGCCTGGCCCATTACTCTGTAAGTTTGTTACCCTGTAATAACGTTCTTTGCTTTATTGCATGGAATGACCTATTTTGTTGTTTGGCCTCAAGATACCTTTCCACTTAGGTGGACAATCTACCCTTAGTGCACCTTCAGACACCAGTGTTGTCATATCTTTAAGAGAATCCCTCCCAATGAAGATGTTTATGTGAACTCTCCTAATTTTTAAATCTTAACAAGAAATTCAAAAAATTCAAAACCAACTGTTGTCCAAATAAAATGTCACAGGGCTGGATATGACTATGAGCTACTATTTTCAACCCTTGGGCTTTATCCTTCACATGTTGAAATAAAAACAAAACTAGATAAATATACCAAAACAGCAAGAAATGTCATTAATAGCTGCCCTAATGTTTATTTGATTAAATCATTGTGGTCCTTCAAAATGCTAAATAAGCATCACCTCTTACAGAAAGCCTTGCTAGACATGCCCTCAACTTCCCACTCCTCCATCACTCCACCCTTTCTGCCACCTCTTTGGTCCAAGCGATCGACCACTTACAGAAAGCCTTGCTAGACATGCCCTCAACTTCCCACTCCTCCATCACTCCATCCTTTCTGCCACCTCCTTGGTCCAAGCGATCATCACATCTTCTCATTACAGCATGATCCCAAATGGCTGCTGGAGCTCCAGCCATCACACCTGCACTCCAGGGAGCAGGTTGGGGGAAGGAGATGAAGGACAAAAGGACCTCTTCCCAGGTAAGCAGGTCTCTCTTGAAGGGCTTTACAAAGCCTTACCCAACAACTTCACTTACTTTACTTACATCCACCTCTTACAGAAAGCCTTGCTAGACATGCCCTCAACTTCCCACTCCTCCATCACTCCACCCTTTCTGCCACCTCTTTGGTCCAAGCGATCATCACATCTTCTCATTACAGCATGATCCCAAATGGCTGCTAGAGCTCCAGCCATCACACCTGCACTCCAGGGAGCAGGTTGGGGGAAGGAGATGAAGGACAAAAGGACCTCCTCCCAGGTAAGTAGGTCTCTCTTGAAGGGCTTTACAAAGCCTTACCCAACAACTTCACTTACTTTACTTACATCTCACTGTCTAATTTTTGCTGCAAGGGAGTTTGCAAGATGTAATTACATCATCAACTGGAATAAACTCAGGGATCTGTTGTAGAGGGGAAATGGTTATGAGGTGGACAATTACTGACTTGTTTCCCCGCTTCTACTATTGTCCCCTACAATTCATTCTTCAAACAACCATTGTTTCTAAACGTGATTATCCCATCCTTCCCAATGTAAACATCTCTAATGGCTTCCGTTGTCCTTAGGACAAGACCACAAGCTTTAGTAAGGCCTAAAATGCCTGTGTGATTTGGCGTTGCCTCCCCTTCCCGCCCCCAAGTCCCATCTTCTACCCTCTCACTCACTCTCGTTCTCTGCTCCACCCTCACTGGCATTATTTCAGTTCCTTGACTCTGCTTAGCGCTTTCCCTCCTTTGCATAAGCTGTTTCCTTTGCCTTGAACTCAGACCCCAACTGACCACCCCAAGTGTCAGTTGAAATGTCACGTCCTCAGACAGGCTTTTCCTCACCACCTCAGGCACCTGCCACTCGCTTCTCCTTGAGCCCTGTATTCTCACTCATGGCCTTCCCACAGTTCAGGATACTATGTTGATATATGCGATCATTTCTGATGGTCAGACTTCCTCACTACCCATCTGTGCTAAGGACTGATGCTCCCTTCTGTATGCCCAGCACTCAATCCAGTGTCTGATCTTTTAGATGTGCTCAGTGATTGCATGAATTTCTAAAACAAGTCAGTGTATTTCTTTGGCCCTACAGGACTTAAACAGGTAAAGAGTATAAGAGATCTAGCGAAACGTTTACAAGCCACCATCTCTCTAAACCCAGCACAAAAAGCTATGAATCTAGGATTATATCAGATTCTGTCCAACTAGCTACTGATCAGTACCTAAAAGTACCTCTCTCCTCTTTTCTTCTCCTTCCTTCTTATACAGAATAGCTTTATTTTTTTCTTCTTTTTTCAGAGGCTAGCTGGTATAGATTGAACCTTGGACCTTGGTGTTATCAGCACCACACTCTAACCAACTGAGTTAACCAGCCACCCGCAGAATGGCCTTTCTAAGCGTTCCCAATTCAGCTGTTTAATGCTGGGTGATGAATGCAAAGCAGCTGCTACCCCATCCCCAATTCAGTTAAATGCATTAATCAAACATCAATAATTGAGCATTAGGCGAGGAGAGGATGCCCATTTGTTTACATTTTGGGAAGTCAGCTCTATTGCTCTAGAACTAAAAACTAAGACAAAAATAGACAAATACAATTCCATAAAATATTTTTTCTTTAAACCTCTGCCTCCAAAATGAAACAAACAAAAAACCAAAAAAATCCACCCATGTAAACAGGAAGGGAATTCTCAACAGATGTATCACGAACCTTTATTTGAGGTTGCAAATTGAGGATGAATGGGAAATACATAAACCAAAGAGCTGGCAACGTTTGCAGCTGGGGCCAGGAGAGGCATATCAATTATTGATAGTTTTCCTTCTCTGGATTTGTGTGCTACATTCCATGCTGGCGCTAACGTATGCAGAAGAAAAGGGGAGAAGAATGTTAGGGTTCTCTCGCTGGCTAGCGTTTTCTGCTCCAATTAAAGTGGGAACTTGAGATTTTAGGGTGACACTTTCTGTGCAGATGAACTTTGGCAAAGTGTTGGAGGCTGGGAGGCCCAGATGCCTTGACCCAGCAGCAGATGTCAACCCTGGGATGCTCCAAGCAAGTGCAAGTTTATGCCTTACCTTCTCCATGGGAGAGCTCAGGAGACAGTATCTCATAGCCTTACACCAGATGCTAACCAGATTATATCCAGATGCTCTATAAACACGTGTCAGCAGTTGAGAAGCCCCATTCTAATTGGGACAAAATTACTTTTTCCAATGCTGTAGGTAAAATGCACAAGTAAAAATATAAACTCTGTGGTTGTTTAAATACACCCTAAGGTGTTTTATTTTTCTTAAGTATACAGAAAGTCCAGATTGAATAAATATTGTATGTGCTTGTGAGAAGTCTGTTTGAGAGAGGAGCAAAGAGAGAAAGGAATTACGTAGCCCCTCCATGGTCCTAACCCCAGACCCAACCCAAATCTCGGGAGACAGTGCTCAGGAATGTGCGTTTGTTTAAAAGCTCCCTACTTAGTCATCAGGCAAATCAAAATCACAATAAGATATGAGTTCACTACCATTAGGTGTGCAAAGCCATTAGAATGGCTATTACTTTAAATGAAGGAAAACAACAAATGTTGGTGAGGATGTGGAGAAATTGGAACCTTTGTGCATCACTGACAGGAATGTAAAATGGTATCTGTGGAATCTGGGTGGTGGTTTCTCAAAAGTTAAACATAGAATTACCATATGATCCAGCAATTCCACTTCTAGGTGTGTACCCAAAGGTATGGAAAGCAGGGACTCAAATGCACACATGCACACCCATGTTCATAGCAGCATTATTCACAAGAGCCAAAAGGTAGAAGCAACCCACGTGTCCACCAATGGATGAATGAATAACCAAGATGTGGTATGTATGTACAATGAAATATTATTCAGCACTAAAAAGGAAGGAAATTCTGATATACGCTACAACTTGAATGAATCTTGAAGACATTATGCTGAGTGAAACATAAGGACACAAAAGGACAACTATTGTGTGATTCTACATACGTGAATTATCTACAACAGGCAACAGAAAGTAAATTAGAAACAGAAAGTAGATTGCCTGGGGCTGTGGGAAGGGGGAGTGGGTAGTTATTGCTTAATGGTTACAGAGTTTCTGTTTGTGGTAAGAAAAAGGTTTTGAAATTGCAGTTGTACAACAGTGTGAGTGAATATACTTAATGCCACTGGATTGGTAACTAAAAAATGGTTAAAATGATAAATTTTGTTATGTATATTTTATTAGGATTCTTTTTAAAGGCAATTTAAAAAAATACATAATCCTTGCTGATTTTGAAGCATTCAGTCCACAGAGCAATTTTGGGAAACCACTAGACTAGCTTATCATACAGCTCTAGAAGTTTCAGAGGCTAAGAAAGACAAAGCATTTGCATGGTATCTCCTGTTTAGGGCAAAGTCAGGTGCAGGTGATATTGGCATCACTGTCACCCAAGGAGACCCTGAGTTATGGAATGAATCTCTGTCTCTTAAACTAAAACAAACTGTAGGGTATACCTTTATAGCTACTTGTGAGCACAGATGAACTCCAAGCCTTTTTGATATCTGCCTGAGCCAATAAAGGGCCTCCCTCTGATGAAAACAGCCAGTAAAATCTGATGTCTTTGTCCAGGGAGGGTGGGAGGTGGGGAGGTATTTCAGCTCCTGTTGCTTGCTTCCGTGAATCACTCATGGGTAACTTCATTTCTTAGTGTCAAAGCTAACAAATAGAAGTCAACAAACTTCTATTCATTCCCTTTTGCAGACAGTCCAAATATCATATGCATATGTGCACCTCGAATCTTTGGATTTACTTTCATCTTCAAAAGATGGGTACCTAAGACACTGGCTTTCCTAAAATGCAGAGCCTGAGACAAAGGCTTGAGTGCAGGTAGGTTTATCTGGAAAGTGATCCAGGGGGCAGGAGTAATGGATGGGGTGGAATAAATAGGGAAGGAGCAAAAGACTAAAGTTGTTAGTTAGTTGGACACCTTGATGGGCGATAAATTATCTCCTAGGGCATTTTGAGAAGCCATATGACTGAGAAGCTGGAACTGCCCACCTAGGATTTGAAAAGGGGAAATAGTTGTCCATTAGCTCAGTTCCCTATTGTTAGGAATGGCTTCATGGGCATTAACTCCTTGCATTCCACACTTTGGGTTGAGTGTGCAAGGAGTCAGCGAAGACCCAGGGCAGGAAGTGAGAGGCAAGCAGCCCAGGGCCAAGAGCCGAGAGGAAGCATTGCGAGGCTGTGCCTGCATGAAGCTGTTTGAAGCCTGGGTTGACTTCATTGGCATAGCAGCAGGTGCAGCAAGAGATTGGGCCAAGAAAATGTGAAGTGGTGTACAAGAGGGGGCCAGTGTAGTAAGCAGCGGTCCTGCAGTTCTAACGAGGTTTGTGACTACTGTGCGGAGTCGCAGTCTTCCCAGGGTCCTCCAAAGGGCAGCCCACAAAGCACCAGATCAGCCCACAGATGTGTCTACACTCAGGGGGAAATGGCAGGGGTTTGTTTGGGAGAAGAGGCAATACTGCTCAAAAGAGAATCTTTGATTTGTTTGACTTATGACTTCGACACTTGTAAACCACGGCAAATAATAATAAATTTTATTCTTTTCATTACCCGCTTATCAGAGTTGGAATTCTTTCCCCAGAATTTCTGCTAGTTTCTAAAATTAAAAACACTCATTTGCCCAGGGTGGCTCAATGATTCCCAAAGCGTGATCCCAAACTAGCAGCATCAAGATCACCCAGGAACTTGGCAGGAACTCAAGTTCTCAGGCCCTACCCCAGACTCCTTGAATCAGAAACTCTGGGGGTGGAGCCCAGCATCTGTGTTAATGAGCCCCTGGGTGATTCTGATATGCACTCAAGGTTGAGAACTTCTGCTTAGTACACTTAATGAATCAGTCACAGGCTCTAAACCAGTTTTTAGAATCTCTCATTATTAACAGGGGCATGAAATCATGAATCAGTCTTCACTTTTATGCCAGCAAACACTGAAAATGCTTGTATTAGTTTCCCAGGGCTGCCATAACAAATTATCATAAACTGGGTGGCTTAAAACAACAGAAATTTATTCTCTCACAGTTTTGGATGCCAGATATTCAAAACAGGGTGTCAGCAGGGCTGCATTCCCTACAAAGGCTTTCAGGAAGAATCTTTCCTCCATCCTTCCAGCCTCTGGTGGCTTCTAGCATTCCTTGGTTTGTGGTCACATAATTCCAGTATCTTCCTAGTTTCACATGACTTTCCTCTCCGTGTGTCTTTGTGTCTGTCACTATCTTTCTCTATTTTCTCTTATAACAATACTAGTCATTGGATTCAGGGCCCACCCTAAATCCAAAATGATTTCATCTGGAGGTCCTTAACTTAATTACATTTGCAAAGACAAGATCACATCTACAGGTACTGTGGGGTTAAGACTTGGGACATATCTTTTTGGGGATTAAAATCCAACCCACTGCAATGTCCAACATGGTGGAATCCAACATCTTTATAAAACTCATCAGTCTCTTTTACAGATAAGCAAACATAAAATCCACAACCATTTGATCACCTTTTCCCCCTCTAAAGGCAACAAGCCATCAGAAGCACATAAAAGTGGGATATCCATTCACCAGCTTGGTGTACAAACATTGTCACCCCACACTGATGCTCCAAAGTACAATGTCTCCTCGCCGCCGACTGCTCAAATGAGCCTCTCTCGCTCCTTGAGCCCATATGCCTAAGAAACATATTAATTAACCATGTCTTAAAGCCTGGTTGTTCACAGGTGATACTTGCTCCCATGAAGCTGAAAGACATGATTGCTGCCTCAAGCACTCACTGCCCTGCAAACTTGCCACTTCTGCCCCAAAGCAAGGACTTGCTATGTACCTACATTGTGTCCCAGGCTCCATTCCTTCTGTTGGCTCCAATGTCTTTCTCTCTATTTCGCCCAGCCTGACTGCACGGCGTGGGGTAGGGGTCAATATGGTCTCTTCTCTACTAAGTCACCCAGGCAGGCTGCAGGTCCTCTTAGCTTACGCCTAAGTGCAAATATGTTCCAGGTTCTCCTACTGAGCCAGTTCTTTGTCTCTACGGGGTGCAGGGCTACCCTGCTGTGCAACCCCAAGTGGCACCATTCACGTGTGTTTTCTGAGAATAGTGCCGTCGTGGGCCACGCATGACCACAGCCCTGACATGACCAGAGAGCCTAGTCCACCCTTTCAACCTCTTCATACCTCTTTGCCCGACTCACCTCCAGCCTGACTGTGAAGGAAGTTCTCCCTTCCCCCAAGAGTAACTTATGTCCACATCAATTGGCAATGGGACCATCCAGTCCCTTCAGGGGGAGCTCCACCCCCGCCTCACCTTCAGGGATGTGGGCTAACCCAACAGCCCAGGAAGACAATTCCCCAAAGCTCTGACATCCTAGCAGGTCCCAATCTTACCCATGCTGTCCTTGTTACAAGTATAATAATTAAAAGATTTCTGTAGGCATTACACATTACAGTGTTGGGAACAAAAATAGTTTTTTAAAAAAGGAAAGTAAACTTACTCATGTGCCTGCCAAGTATCAATCAAAAGGTGCCATCTGGACTGGTACAAATATGGACAGGCCCCTGGCGGTGGCCAATGTTGAATCTCCTTGGGGCTCCCAGATGGGATGCTGCGCGGATCAGATCCAGGCTGATGATTTGGTCCTCGTCCTTGCCTTGACAGTCCCTGCTGGAAGAGAGTGAGAGGAAACAACATGGTGTTTCCCTGGGAAATAAGTGGAGGCTTGTCCTTTGTGCACTTCAACAAGCATGTCAGAAGAGACCTCTTCTCCCTCCACATCTCCTATACCGCCCCCAGCGGAGCCGCTCCCAGGCTTAGCAGCTGGCCGATGAAAGCCACCTGAGAATGAAGGAACTCCACAGGAGGGAGGACAGCATGGGGCAGGAACCACAGCCAACTGAGCTGGTCCATTTTATTTCTTTCCTTGGCCCAGCCTTGGGCTTCATTTGTACCCAAAGGAGAGTTTCTCTTTGCCTTTCACATGTTGTCTCCTTCTCAGTCTGGGGCATACAGAGAGCAACAAAATGCCCAAGGACATATAGTTAGCAGCGAGTGGAGCCAAGATATAAAATGTGAACACTCTGGATCTGTGGCATAGTTCCCTTGAAAGTGATCCCAGGTTCTCAGAAGGCCACAGCTATGGAAAGAGGCATCCAAATGAATGAATACTAGTAAAATACTCCATCTCCTGGTTGGTTCCAGGTTGATCTTCCCATTGCCCAACATCAGTAGCGTCACCACACTGTCTCTCCTCACCAAACTTCCCAGCTTTTCTTTCCACATCTTCCCTTCTGATGCCTAATGTACTGGTCAGGCAGGATAGCTCAGGATCTCAACTGCCTTTGCTTGGATTGATTCAACAGTTTCTCTGCCCTCAGGCCTTAATGTTCTTCCCACTGCAAAATTATCCTGCATGCTGCTGCTGGAATAGGCTTCCTACAGAACACATTGGGTCCCTCCATTCCCCTGCTTAGGAACCTTAGCAACTCCTCACTGCCCAGAAAAAGAAGCTCAAACTCCTTTGTGAAGCACCCAAGCCCCATCACTGTCTGCCCCATCTGTCTCCCCAGCCTCGTCTCCTGGCACCTGGGATCCTAGCCACGCTCAAGTCACTGTATTCCCTAAACACCTCACACTCGAAGCACCCAAGGCCCATCACTGTCTGCCCCATCTGTCTCCCCAGCCTCATCTCCTGGCACCTGGGATCCTAGCCACGCTCAAGTCACTGTATTCCCTAAACACCTCACACTGTTTCATGCTGCTGAGCTCTGTCCTTACACTCCACCTCTGCCTGCTGAACTTCTATACATCCTTCAAACTCAAACTCCAACAATCCCTTTGAGAAGACTTTATGTCTATTCCTCTTGTTAGATTGACTCTTCAAGGTCAGAGCTATATCCTTTTGAATATGCCTGGTGCCTAATGCAATGGCTGGCACATAGGAAGGAGGTTCCTAATGAGATTTTATTAAGAATGTTTTATTGAGCACCTACTATGGGGTCAGGCTCTCTGCTAGGACCCAGAGATACAGAAATTTAGTAACAAATGCTCTTAGGATGCTCTTTGGGGCTGAATGGGGAAAGCTCTCTCTCACATCAAAGCCCTCACTTTGCTATCTGCTCTGGCAGATATATACAATTCTGAAAAAAACAGATCCCTACAAATTTGGGGGTTTTTTTTGTGTGTGTATGTGTGTGTGTGAATGAGTGCACACAGGCATGCATGCAGGCATGTTATTAACACTTTTTGTTGTACAATCACGCAGGCTGTGGGTCAAATTATGGTCCCAGGATCCAGGAGCTGCTGATGCAGAACCTCTATCACACAGGTATTATCCTTGGCTACTTACCTGCTAAACCACTGTCCTTTGTGACAGCAGACGGATGCAAGGGAGAGAAGGTGTATTTACAATCAATGTTTCTTTCTCATGGTGTACTCTCATAAAAGGGAGTGAGAGGATAAAAATCAAATATCCAATAGAAATAATAAAGTAGAATTGCTCAGCAAGCACAAAATATACGATTCC
>NW_007726290.1:5559-6149 GCF_000696425.1 Galeopterus variegatus | reverse complement strand
GTCAGTGATCAAGGGTTCCAGGGAACTGGGGTTTGTTGAGTGACACATTGCTGGGGTATCTGGACCTTCTGCTGTGCTTTTCTTTCTATACCAGGTAACTAGATAACTGGAAATTTTCTTTTTGCAGGCTGAACTCTGGCTTTAAAAAAAAGACATGAGAAAAGCAAAGCAGAGCTCTATAAAGACAGGAAATTTGTCTGACTTATTCATTGTTTTATCCTCAACCTTAGAATAATGCACATAGTGGGTGCTCAATAAATATCTGAGGAGTGAGTGTGCTGCCCAATGAATTCGGTTCAGTGAATTTCTTCCATAGCCTCTGCTTACATATGAAAGGAGAAAGTCTTCCCATAACTTTTAAGAGAAGCACTTAGGGTGACATAGAGCTCTATGCGAGCTATGTAATCTTTTTCTCGGTCATTTTATTTATTCAATTAGTTCTTTTATTCTTTTTATTTAGCAAATATTATTATTTTTTTTTGGTCCTTTTTTTTTTTTTGTGACCAGCAGGGGATTGCAACCCTTGGTGTGGTGTCTCCCGCACCGCGCTCAGCCAGTGAGCGCACCGGCCATCCCTATATAGGATCCGA
>NW_007726290.1:0-258 GCF_000696425.1 Galeopterus variegatus | reverse complement strand
CCACTGATAACAGAAAACAGCAGGAAACAGGCACAGGAGTACATCAAGAGGAGCTCACAGAAGGAAAGAGCTTTTCTAACAATAAAGTTGGGCAGGGAAGGAGGATAGGAGTCAGCCATTCAGTTCAAACAAGCGCTAGTGAGGTGGGGAATCTTCAAGGGGAAGTAACAGAAGGGTAAAGCAAGGCAGGCTGGTCAGTCAGTGATCAAGGGTTCCAGGGAACTGGGGTTTGTTGAGTGACACATTGCTGGGGTATCT
>NW_007726289.1:904685-913502 GCF_000696425.1 Galeopterus variegatus | reverse complement strand
CTTCCATCACTGGCAGGGACATCACTTTCACAGTGGCACATGGTGTCTTCCTCAGAGGAGAGTGAAGAGAGGAACAACAGAGCCTCTCTGTTCAGTATGTCCTTAGGTGTTCACCATCAGCATGGGCGGGGATTAGTATCAAGGACGTTTAGCAGTAAGGAATGAGTAGGTGAGCAGCACCTGTAAACTCTTAAGCAACAAAACAGTCCTGACTGCAAGTAGTTCCATCTCAAGTATGTCAAATTTTGCTTCTGAAACCCCTGCCTGGGCCTGGCTGAGAGTCTCTTTCAAGATGTTGAGGCTTGGTTAGGGTTCCCAAGGTTCTGAGTTAGGTATCTCTTGGGGTTTTAAAGATGAATAGCAAATTAATATGTAATAATAAAACTAAAAGTGCATAAAGTAGAACTTCTAATTCATATTTAAAAGGCATGAGGTGTGAAACAGCATGGTATGTTTTGGGGGAAAAAATTGGATCAGAGTTACAGGAGAGGACACAGAAGGTGGGGAGACTGTCAATGGAAGAAAAAAGGATCAGAACCTGAGGTCTTTGTGATCCACGTTAAGAAGCCTAAATACCATCAAAGATCAATGGGGATAAATAAAGGTTTTTAGTCAAGGTGTTTGCACAATCAGATCTGCATTTTATGAAGACTAATCAGGAGCAACATAGAGAATGGATTGCAATGTAGCAAGAAGGGAATTTGGAGACTAGAGTAAGAGGACTTTGGAGTAATCCAGGAAAGAAGCAATAAAGGAATGAACTAAGAGTGAGGCAGTGAGGCTGGTGAGAGTGGGATTAACCCTCTTTATGGTGTTAAGCGGATGGGGACTGTTGAAGTGTGGCTTAGAAGAGAAGAAAAGGCAGACAGAGATTGACTCTGAGACTTCGGGCTTGGGAAACATATCAGCCTGTAGCAAACAGCAAAGGGCTGGACCACAAACAGCAGGGACTCAGCTGAGCAAAAGACCCATTGTGCAGGCATCACACATCCGCTCCTACTCTTGGGAATCCTCAGGAGTCAGAGGGGTGTGTCTTGAATCTTAGGCCACTTGCCCTTGATTAGAAATGTCACTCATTCACCAAAGAAGCAAACTGCCAATCAGCTTCCTCAATAAGAATCTCCTCTGACCGTGAGTTGAAGGGTGTTAATTCTAGGCATGACAGTGAGAAGCTACAGGACCCCATTCCAGTCAGTGCAGTCACAAGGGCATCCTTCCTCAAATTCCATTCATTTATACTATCTTTGGTGTTTCTATTCTTGCTTCTCCTCTGCCCTCTAATTTTAGAATTAATTCACACTGAAGACACCAGACCTTTTTCATCATACTAATGTGGTCAGAACAGTGATAATAGGAACTCAAGGTTTCTTCAGTTGACAGTATGATTTCAGGTTATAGTTATTGTATATCCCTAAATGAAGAACACCAAAATCAAGGAATTTAATTTTTCCCTTTTGCTTATCTTCCACAGCCAGTCAAGTCATTGAATATTATGATTTCTCCTCTCTAAGTATGGGTGTGAGCTTTGGAAACCAAGAAATCTATATGCATTGCATTCTATATTACAGTGTGACCACTGGACTCAAACTGCCTGGGTTCAAATTCTGGTTCTACTCATAGTTATTGGGATGGCTTAGACAAATTATGTATAAATGTAAAGTCTCAGTTTTTTTAAATCTCTTAAAAGAAGATAGAAATGCTAATGTTTTCTTCAGAAGGTTGTTAGAAATATTAAATGGATATTAAATATTAGATGAAATTCATAAAACAACTTAGAACAGTGTCAATCACATTATATACATATATACTATAGGTATAAACATACTATATTACTTTATTATTACAGCTATTACCTAGGTTTGGAACATGTCTATATGATACCCAATATATCCTCCTCCTAGGTTTGTCATAAGGAATATATGGAAGTAATAGATGAATTTAAAATCTAGCCTGCTCATCCTGCTAAAATGTAACTTACATAAAGAAGGAATTTTTCTCTGTTTTGTTTATTACTCCATCCCTTGTCTAAGAAATTGCTGGTCTACAGTATATATTTTATATATTTTTTTAAATGAATGAGTGACAGTCTTATTAATCTCCATGTATTTCCACTGCCATTGGTGTAGTTCAAGTGTGGAGCAACTTTCTCTTGGACTAGCCCCCAAGCAGCCTTCCCTCTTTAAGTCACTTGATTGCTATCATATAAAAGTTGTTAAGGTATATTACTGATCAGGTTGCTACTTTTATTTGTTTAATTAATTTTTTAACAAAGTAAGACTCAGTCTCAAATGCCTCCATGAGCTTATACCAACATTTTTCCAAGGTTGCCTCCTTTCCCTTAAAATTACCTAAATTCATTTCCCTTCCAATTACCCTTTGAGTTACCTAAATCCAGATAAACAAAAACATTTATTCTTCGATAGATATTCCATCCAATTTCCTATACCAGAACGTTGTGCATCTTTTTTTTTTTTTTTTTGTCTAGGTCGGCCCAGTCTAATTGAACATTCTGTGATAAAGGAAATGCCCTCCAGCTGTGCCACTCAGTATGACAGCGTGGGCCACATGTGGCTGCTGACTGAGTATGAGTGATGAGGCTAGTTCAAGTGAGGAACTGAATTTTTAATTTTTTCATATTTCAATTAACTCAAATGTAGATATTTACAAGTAGATAGGGCTATCGTATGGAACAGCTTCAGTACAGACCATTCTATATGCTGCCCCAGTTCTCCATAGCTTCACTCAAAAGTCCATCTCCTCAGGAGTTTAAATCCTTCTCTGTATAGCCATAGCCCTTTATCTATAAACTGCCTATGTCATATACTTTCCACATTTAATTTCAATTACATGGCTTATCTCCAGTACTAGACTATTAGGACTCAGGCGAGAGGCCCTATCTTCTGTACTTCTGTGCCCACTCAGTGAGTTGTGCAGGACTTTCCAGTTAGAGGTAATAAGCATTATGAATAAACTGATCAAACCACTTATTGATTGACTAAATACAAAAATTATTTATTCATTAAATTCAGTGAAAAAGGCTTAAACTTCTAATACCACTTTTGTTAGATACCCCTCTTTTATCTGGAAGGAAGAAGATTCATCACTCAACAATTGTTCATTTGTACCCATTAATGTGTTGACCATATAAACTTCATATAGTTAATCTGTCAAACTTAGAAGCTATACCTCATTCTACCCTTACATGATAAATAAACAACTAACTAGACTTTTAAAAAAAGTGGTACTAAATGAAATTTGTGGACAAAAAGCTTTGAAATGTATTTAATAATGAGACCATTTGAGTATAAAAAGCTACTTAATGAATAAATTATCTTGCTCATCATAAATTTTACTTTTAAAGAGAAATTTATTATTTATCAATTACAAAGAGAATGTGTATCCCTCAAAGCATTTTTAAACGGTTACAACTTATATTTTTATAGCTATTTAACATTCAAGAAAATGAGAAAATCATCTCTTCCTGATAACGGTAATGATGAAGAATAGCCCACCTGTAAAAGGCACACTATAAAGCCACTTTGGTACTGAAAATTTCTAGGTGAGAGATTACAGATTATTCAGAGGGAGGAAACTGCCTTAGTTCTTCCAAGGTTGCCATTTATTATCCCAAAATTCACTAATGTTTTTTCCTGTAAACATACATAAACAATTTGTAAAATAACTCTTATTAATCCCTAGAGTTAGCATTGTCCTTAGAACATACATATTAGATATGTAATAAGTAATTTTTCACTTAATAAATGATTTAAATAATGAGTTTAAAAAATATTTGTTATATATGTATAAAACATGTATAAACATATATCAACAAATATATGAGTATATACTTTATATATATATATATATATATTTATGCTATATGTAAAGATATTTGTTATATGTAATATATAAAATATATCCAGAATATATTAAAAATTTCTACCCACAAATCAATAAGAAAATGCCTACAGCCCAACATAAACATGGGCAAAAAGCTGAACAGACACCTCACAAACAGGATATCCAAATGAAAGGATGCTTGAATCACCACTCATCAGAGAAATGCTAACAAAAAACACATTAGAATACATTGTACAGCCACCAGAATGGCTAACATTATAATAAAGATTTAACTTCTGCCCTCATGGTGCCTAAGGTACATAGGATAATTCAGAAAATATAAAGGCACTAAAAATAATGTAGGATAAGTTTTATGATGAGGAGGTACCAATTATTGTGAAAAGCAAAGACATTATGTTTATTTCTTGGATAGCTGTGTGGTAGAAAATTATGGAAAGGGGTAGACAATTGTTAAAAGGGGATCTAAGCAGAAAATGAAAAACTATTTCTGCACAAATGCCACTTTGGAATTCTCAAACCATTAGAATGCCTATGCAATTTTCTAGTATTATTCCAGTAATTTTCATCCTCCACCAGATTTTTTTTTTTAACTTTGCTACTATTGCAAAATGTGTTCAAGGAAGTGAAATGACAAAATAATTACAGCAGTCCCATTATGCTATGCATGCCCCCCTGGTGCTTCTACCACATGTCTGGGTCTCCTTTGAATCTCAATTTGTTTTATATTCTTCTTGGAATCCTTATTGGTATGAGCCTTGATATCATTTATATAAAAAGCACTGTAAACAGAATGAAGAAAATCATCCCTCTTTCTTTTATACTTTGATGATTTTTTAAACTAATTTATTTAATTGGATCAAGTTTGAATTCACCCTCTCTGGAGGAAAAATAATCTCTACTTATTAAGCAAATGTGTCTCAGGACTTACAGAGGCTAGAGACCTGGTTAATGTTATCCTCAATCTCAGGAATGCTTGGTCAGCAGACCTCAGAAAGAAATGTGGAAATCACTTATCTGACCATGAGATTGTCCATACCACTTCCAAAAGCCATTAGGTCGGTCTTCTGCCATCCGAGCTAGACAAAAAGGATTATCAAAGTAAAGTGGTCACATCTTTCTCACATCTCCATAAAGTTCTGAAGGCGACTCTAGATTACTTACTGCACGTCCAGTTAACTGCACTAGTTCATTTAATTCTCACACCCACCTTACAAAATGGGGAATTCTATCCCTATTATGCAGATTACAAAAATAAAGCTCAACTGGCCCAAGACTTTCACAAGAGCTAGCTCATGGTAGAACTAAGTCTTTCTGATTCCAGCTTAATATTTTCATCACTACATTCTGCTCGCAGAGAGGCTGTCCCTTGAAGAGTGTTAGACACTTTCTTCATAATTAGAAAATCCCCTGAGGCACTTTCTTCCAAAATGGGTTTCGAGGAGTGAGACACTATGTACACAATGATATGGGGGTTGGATCTGAGGGCACACCCATATGGCACTATTTCTCCAGATGACAGCAGTGTTCCATCTAGATTGCATAGCTGGGACATTTAAGCTTCCTCAAGAAAGTATAAATGAATTATGGTTTTATATGGATTTGCGTAGGGCATTTTGAACACTACCTGATTTTAAAAGTTTTTAAAAACTGAATATTTCTTTTAAGCACTGATTTTCATACTTAATAATGTTATGCAAATTCTCAATATTTAAAACAAAATAAGATGATACTGCTCTGTAGGCACTGGGTACCCTCACTGTCCCCACCACCCCTGATACCCCAGTCCTAGCTTCTTCCCCATATGCTTCCTCCGAACATTTAGATTTCCATGGACAAAAGTTTGAAAGCTACCTACTAAAATCAAATATAATCTGAGTAAGAATACCTTGGAAACACCTACAAATAACAACCACTGTCTCAGTATGATTATTTACAAACTCATTCACTCTAATAGTTTTTTATCCGAACTTTTAAAACAGAAACAGAAACATACACCTTTTCTACCAGGTCTGCTCCCCTCTATAATAACAACCACTGTCTCAGTATGATTATTTACAAACTCATTCACTCTAATAGTTTTTTATCCAAACTTTTAAAACAGAAACAGAAACATACACCTTTTCTACCAGGTCTGCTCCCCTCTATGTGTGCATATATGTATGTTGGGTGGGAGGTGCATTTTGACTTACTATTCTGAAACTTAATATGTGAAAGTATAATGTCCATTTTTTGTTTTTGTTTTTGTTTTGTTTTTGTAATTTCTATTTTGGGTGACCAAAATTATTTCCTTCATTTTAGTTTCCATCAAAAGTAGAGAGTTAACCTTCTGTAACTCAAGCATTAAACTCAGCTCCAGCATCAGAAGCCACATGCTGGCGTGAGTGGTTTAAGATTTTTGAATATTAATATACTCTTCTACATAAATAAAGATAAGGTTGAGAGTCCAGAATAAAATTCTATGAAGTCTTGACTGGCCAGCTCTTGAGAAGTTTGCACAAGATATTCATTCAGGATGTCTCTTCTAGTCTCTCCATCTTTGATTCCCAGTGAATCCCATCCCTACATCTTCACCTCTTTAATCAGACCTCATATTCCAGATATGCTGTCTTGTACTTTTATGCCTCCAGGTTTTTGCATGTACTGTACTTTCTGAGTAGAGCAAACTTTCTGCTTCAGTTAGAATTAGTTGATTAATAATAACATATATGGCCTCTTGCTAAATTAAGAAAATTGAAATTTATTGGAAAGTTATCAATTAACCCATATCACAGACAAAGATGAAACAGAGCAGCACTGTAAGTCTGGGCAGCAGGAACCCTTGACCATCTTATCCATTTGTCACATAACAAATCTACTCCCAAGTAATTTTTTTGTCACTTTATTACTCAACTGCCATGGTCTGAATGTGTCCTGCAAAATTCATATGTTAAAAGCTATCTTCAATGCAATAGTAAGAGGCGTAATAACTTCGTATAGCATACATTATACGAAGTTATACGAATCAAGAATCTTTAATCTTATTCTCACAGAGATCAAAGGATTCATAAATGCTTGAAGGAACTCCATGAACCCTCTGAAATTTTATGTAAAATTTATATTTTACACAAGTACATATGCATTAATGGGGAAAGATCCAAAACATTTATCATTTTCTCAAAAAGTAATATATATTACTATAGTAAAAAGATCCTAAACTGAGTGTTCATTAGGATTACCTACAATGAAAAAAATAAAATTCAGTCCCATTCCACACTTACTGATTTAAAATCTTTTGGTATAAATGTGAAACAGAAATTTATAATTTTAATATACTTCCCAAAAGATTCTGCCCCATTATCACTGGTTTATGATCCAATGACTTAAGAACCATTGATCACAAACCACTGATTTCATAGCTAAAATGACAAAATTTGGGATCTATGTTCAAAGGCTGGGATTATTGGCATTAGTTATTTCTTCACGAGTCTTAGGCTGATTTTTGATTCCTGAACACCAGGTGGAAAAAGAAAGGAGATTAATTCTTGTCTGTAAACCACCCTTTAGTGTTACACATCTTTATTCATGGTCTTTAAATCAAGTATTTTACACGTAATTGATGCTTAATAAATATTTACGCAATAAATGAATGAATGAGTGACATATGAAGAGAAACAAAATCCAAATTATATGAATACTATGAATAAAATTAATAATATGCCCTTTAAAAGACCCTCCTAGAGGACGTATTTTATATGCAGATGAATTAATGAATAAATACCATAAACATTTGTGGCTTGCATCTGAGATAATGAATGAATACTGGATACAAAATGTTGAGCAGCCAAGATGAAAATCCCTTGTTGATGCCCTTAGCAAATAACTAATTCCTCAGCTTGGTCAAGTTGTCCAGTTCTGGCTTCAAGACTGATTGTTATTTTATCTCCCTCCACTATCAGAGAGAAACAGTATGTTGGCATGTTGTTTCAGCGCTATAATTAAGTCACATGGTTTCTCTGAAATTATTCAGGCTGGAATACCATTTGTTGCCATATTTTTTTCTCCCCCTATGGAGTTAGTCTGTGTGTCATTAGTTAATATAAGTTATCACAGAAAAGGAAAATATAGGGTGGACAAATGTATAACCTTGGGAAAATTGTTTGAACAACCAAGCCTCAGTTTCCTCATAATGCAATATGACGAATATTTTTTTTTTACCATTCAATTTTGCTATATAGAAGATAATGTATGTAAATCCACCAAGCTCAGTGTCCTCAATAGGAATATTTAGTATCGTTATTTTAGTAAATATATGTATTGTTAATGAAGTACTACTACAGTAAATGAATTTAATATCTATTTTAATAAAAATTATAATACACACAGATAAGCATTTGTTACAAACTTTTGTCCTCAGCATTAATCTGTGAGTGGGCAGAGGATGTGCAGATCCACCTATTTTACACCAGGAAACTGGGACTCGGAGTAAATTGACTTTCTCAAGTGAATTGTTGCACAGAGACAATAAGCAAGAAAACAAGAACTTTAACTGAGGCCAAGCCAGTATGTTCAATGTTTTTTATCTTATTACACTCTAATCTGGGGGATTGGATATGTGTCTGGGAACAAAATTGAAAATAACATAATTCCACAGTTATTGCAGAAGGAATTCAGAAAAGCAGAGAGCCATGCTGAAAAGGAGAGGGAAAAAGCAGGTGAGTTGCTGCTTTTACATTAAGATGGCAGTACGGCCACTTAAAGAGGTACAGAGGCATGCCTACGCGAAAGTATCTGCCTTACTGTCTAAAAGACCTTTGTCCAAATCCAACTTACACATTTATTGTGTGATCTTGATCTCCTCATTTTCTAGGTTTAGTTTCTTTCATCAAATGCAAAATGGGGAAAACAGTACCTATTTTATTGACCTATTATACAGTTTAAATTAGATAATATATATGGTAGGTAGCATACAGTAGGGGG
>NW_007726289.1:899876-903949 GCF_000696425.1 Galeopterus variegatus | reverse complement strand
GGGGGTCAATAATTGTTAGCTATTGTTCTCATTACTATTTTAGTGAATAGTTGACTTCACTTAGAAGAAACAAACCTAAGTTTGAGATCATGCTTTACCTTTTCACTGCTTTGTGATTATGGACAATTCAGTTTTTATAAACTTTCGTTGCCTGAGAAAAACATCAACATTAAGAACAAAAACAATGATAATAATACCTGCTCTTGCTACATTAAAAAAGTATAAATATAACATAAGTTAATGGATGTGAAATTACTTTTGAATACATAAATTGTCACATGTATGTAAGAAGTCTATAAAGTATGCCCAAGCACAGAAATCTTTCACTTATAAGTTAATGGATGTGAAATTACTTTTGAATACATAAATTGTCACATGTATGTAAGAAGTCATAAAGTATGCCCAAGCACAGAAATCTTTCACTTTTTTTTTTTTCAATCGTTCATGGCTCTGAACTGCTAGTCTGTTAAACCCAAAGTGCGGATAAGGAGACTCATGTTAAATGATGACCTCTTGCCTCTCACACAGATCCATGCAAAATGTGAATGAAAGCGCCCTTTAGAGAAACAATTTCCTTATCAAGCCTGCACACACCAGGCCACCAAAATGGGAGCACAAATCACCTGTACTGGGAAAAGCTTTGTTAATTATTTTTAATAATACTTACAGTTTCTTTATGATTACAAAAATAATGCATGTTCTGTGTAGAAAATTAGGGGAAATATATACACTATAAAAATCAGCTGACCCCTAAAACCTAGAGAATATTTGTTTTGTTCTGTCTTTCTAGTCTTTATGGGAACACTCGGGCTGAGAGAGTTTAAATGATTTACCTTAGCTCTCAAGGGCAAATAATTAACAGTAGAGCTTCTTAATGGAGCGTAGCATTTTGTAGTTGGCATATATATCATGTGTCTTGCTTGCTTTTGGCTGTAAAATGGTCGGGCCTCTCAAAAACTCTAAGGCCATCAGGAGAAGTCCTGTTACTTCCATTGCACAGGAGAGTAAACTGAACCTCAGAGAGGTTCAATGACTTATCCTAAATCATACAGCCAATAGAGAGATGAGTTGGTATGCAAATGTTACATCATTTGACTGCAACTCCCAGGCCTTTCTACTGTATCATCTTACTTAACTTACCCAGAATGGTGTATCAAATATGTGGAAGCAATAAAATCACTATGGCTTCGTTCAGAATTTGATAGCTCATGCCTGACAGAATATCTATTTCCACTTATTCAGCTAGCAAACTCTACTTGAGATTCAGCTTATCTATTTGTTTATAGACTTAGTTCCAAGTGTATAAACTTGGGAGCAAATCTTACTTCTCTAACTTCTTTGGGCATCAGTTTAAACATTTAGAAAATAAATGTAAACTAAATGACTCCTCTGTCATTTTGGATGTCTTTGAGAACATGAATGAAAAAACAGCAACTGCAGATAAAATTTTATTTAACCAATAAACCACTTATTGTCTCACATTGCAATAGTCTGGTAGTTCCAAGGCTCAACCATGTCTTCAAAGACCCTTCCACATTTCTGCTCTGCCAAACCGTACAACACAATCATGAGAATACCATCATGATTTCACAATACCTGCCTCAGTTCCAGCAATCACTTCCAGACAGGACAGCCTTGGCAAAACTACAAATATCCTTTCTGTTAAGTCCCTTCTTAAAGAAAGGAAACTTTTTCTAGATACTATTTAGATATTCTCTCAGGTCTCATTGACCAGGATTATATCATATACTATTTCCAAACCAATTACTGGCATGGCAGATAGTTGTCTTAAAATATATACATGCTTGATTTCAAAAAGGTATTCAATTTTGCTCTCTAAAGTGCCTGTAATTTTTTTCAGCAGATTACATTTTTTCTGGCAAAACATAAGAGCCATTTTTCTCTTATTCATATTATACAATTTTCAAATTCTAACATATCCAATAAGTATAAGGTAGTAAATTGTTAGATGTTTTTTGTATAGAGAAATATACGAATACACACACATGTTTCTATCAGATTCATAAAATTAATGAAGTTTTAACGCTATGTTGGCAAAACTGTGGGGAAAAAAATCTCCTACACTGTTGGTGATAAAGTTACCACACATGTTTCTATCAGATTCATAAAATTAATGAAGTTTTAACGCTATGTTGGCAAAACTGCGGGGAAAAAAATCTCCTACACTGTTGGTGGTAAAGTTAGTACGATCTATAGGGGAGGTAATCAAGCAACACCTTCCAACATCCCAGTGTTATATTATCCTTTGACCCAGCCATTCCAATTGGAGCAATTCATCCTTCAGATTTGTGTGCACATTGTGAATTTCTGACAGTACCAGGATAGCCATTTAAAAATGTGTTGAGAACCCACCATTGGCCAGACACTGTCCAAGTTGTTGGTGATATATCAGGAACAAAGTAGCCCTTATGGGGTTTATATTTTGGTGCAGCTTTGTATGCAACAGTGAAACACTGAATGACATCCAAGAAAGAGACCACCACTCATATATAAAACATGAAGCTGCTTGCTAGTCAAGGTCAAGCTCCTGTGAGGAAAGATCTTTCATATTTTATAGCAGATTCACAGCAGTTCATCATATGGCTATAACATAATTTAATGAGCTACTTCTTTATTGAGAAAAAAACTCCCATCTGGGAAAGATTTGATTGTCCTTTGGCCATCTCGACGAGTAATGACTAGAACCTGATTTTAAACGCAAGATAAGGAAGTTTTTTAAGTACTGAAATAGAAAGATCGCAAAGACATACTATTAAATTAACAATAAAGGACATAATATTTGCGTTTGCTTGTATAACTAATAAAATGTTTCTGGAAGGATATATGAGAAAATAACAGCTGCTGTCAAGGAGGTGGAGACACGGGAGCTAAGTAGCTGTGAGATCAAAAGTGGAGAAAAACTTTTCACTATAGTTATCTTTTTGTAAATTTATGATATTTTAAAATATAGTTATTACTTAAAATAAATTTAAATTAAAAATAAAATATATTTTTGTGCTTGTCATTGTAAAAAATGTGCATTTCTTTTGCTATTACTGTCATTTCAACTTACACTTATTGGCTATTATTTTTCCTAATTTCTCGGTGCTTTATATTCTGAATATTATTTCTATTAAGTTTAGGTCTTTGGAATATTTTCTCCAGTTTTTTGTTCATCTATGATGTTCATTACACAATAAAAACCTTTATTTCTAATCAAATCCATAACAGTTTTCTTCGAACTTGGTGTTTTCTTTTAAAATTGTGTTTACGAACTCCCAAAACCCAATGCCATAAAGGCAATCAGACATTTTCATACATGAACTTTATATTATCTTTGAATCTCTTTAAATTTATTGCCATATATGGTTCTTAAAAATGTCCCTAATATATTTTACTAAGCAATTGATTTTTGACCCACTAATGTGTATATTCGGTGCTTCTTCTTGGTCCTGTGTGAGCCTCAAGATGGTGGTTAATCCATGGTTAATACATCACCATCATCATCATCGTTAAATCCTCCGATGAACTAATCCTTTCAAGTGTTTTTCTCTCAAGCATTCTGTAGTTTCCTCACAGGCATATGCTTATCAGCACTCAGCTGAAGACTTAGGGAGACCCTACGCAGATCTCTGGTGCTCTGTCTAACAGCCCTCTTCTCTCCAGCAGCGACTACTAAAAACTCTAGTTACTCTGGCATCCTAGACTCCCAGCTTTGGCTCCTCACCTCAGGGAGTCCATGGGCCTTCACATGGGTTCCCCTTTTCAGTGCTATGATCTGGAAGCTTTCTCCAGGCAGAGTAGGGAGAACATGGTCCTGCACTGCCTGATGGCCAAGCCTCCAACGTTGTTCTTATTACTCAGTATAATCTAAGTTTTTGCTGTACTTTTAAGATATTTTTCCATGTTCCCCAAAAATTTCACTGGAATTGAGATTCAAATTGCATTTAATTAATAGATTAAATTTGGGGAGGGGTGAATTCTTTGCAAGGTTAAGTAGTTATATCCATAAATATAGTAAGAATATTTATTTAGGTCTTTTAAATATTTTAATATAATTTTACATTTTTATC
>NW_007726289.1:897494-899530 GCF_000696425.1 Galeopterus variegatus | reverse complement strand
TGCATTTAATTAATAGATTAAATTTGGGGAGGGGTGAATTCTTTGCAAGGTTAAGTAGTTACATCCATAAATATAGTAAGAATATTTATTTAGGTCTTTTAAATATTTTAATATAATTTTACATTTTTATCTTCTTAAAGTAACTATCTATTCTTTATTAGTTTAATTCTTAGATACTTTAAAGTAGTTTTGGTAGTAGTCTCATTTTATTTTGCATTTTATGGTTGGTTATTGGTATAGAAGGACATTCTTGATTGTATATGTTGACTGTGTAGCTAGAAATTTTATTTACATTTTCTAATTAGTTTCAACAGTTTTTTTGCTGATTTTCTTTGATATCCTACATATATCATACTGTCATCTGTATCTAATTATACTTTTGACTCTTCCTTTCCAGTCTTCAAATTTCTTGTTTCTTCTGTTTTTCTTACTGTATTCTTCACTGTTCAGTACACACTGAACAGTATTAGTGATAGCTGAAATCTGTAACCTTAAAAAAACCTATCTCAAACCTTAAAGAAAATGTGATGCACTTTTATAATTAAGTGTGGTGTTTTCTGTTTGTCATTAGTAGGTAGCCATTAGCAAATAAAGGAAATTTCCTACTTAGTTTTCTGAAATTAAGCTATTGGTGCTGAGCATTAATTGTGCTTAGACATTATTCCATTTTTTGTTTTTGTTTTTGTTTTGTTTTTGTAATTTCTATTTTGGGTGACCAAAATTATTTCTTTCATTTTAGTTTCCATCAAAAGTAGAGAGTTAACCTTCTGTAACTCAAGCATTAAACTCAGCTCCAGCATCAGAAGCCACATGCTGGCGTGAGTGGTTTAAGATTTTTGAATATTAATATACTCTTCTACATAAATAAAGATAGGGTTGAGAGTCCAGAATAAAATTCTATGAAGTCTTGACTGGCCAGCTCTTGAGAAGTTTGCNATCAAGATCCTGTTTTGGAGGCATTGCCTCATAACAGAATGAGGTGGATGCCCTATTTCTGTATTCCAAAGTACCTGTTTCTTCTCCATGTCAACACATACACACCACAATGTTGTACTACCCATTTTCTAGTCTATTTCCACAGAGTAAGAGACAATTGGTAACAGAAACATAACCCTAGCTTTGCCTGCCTGGATTTTAGCACAGAGTATGTGGCATATAGTGGGTGCTAAGTAATTACTTTTATAAAGACAGAAGGAAAGAAAGAAGGGGGAGGGATAAAAGAAGAGAAGAAGGAAGAGGGAAGGAAGGGAAAAAAATGAGTCTAGAAAAGGGCAAATGTTTACTCAGTATGGTGAAGAATGCTCTGAGTGATAATCATCTCCATGCTGACTAAGGGTTATGAATTCCTCATTGTGGAAGGTCTTTAATTACCAGACAGATAGCCGTGTGACCCACAGGCTATATAAGGAATTAATACTCTGAAAAAAATAATAATAAGAGTAAATAACTTTTAAGGTCCCTCCCAACCATGGGAATCTGTCATCCTCTGATACGGGATCCAAAATGATGAGGACTGGAGTGGGGGTGGGGGGTGGCATTAGTTCTAAGGGAACAATCTATACGCAGGGAAGAGTCGTAGTTGGAGCAGGCGAATCCTGTGCTTTTCTAAGCCCTTCCTATTTAGTAAGTACCTGTGAAGGAACAACCATTCTTTCTTTCAATGATCGTCTCATGGGTAGTTTGACTCTCATTTATTTCTGTTAACCAATGCATTATAGACATTAGGAAGCTTTTGGAATAAGATAGCCTTGCTATTTAGGGGTATGTATCTCCAGCCTTAAAAAGATAACAGAATATATCTGTCTAACTCCTCAGACCTCTTGGGATCTTAGTTTTCAACATTACCAAACCTTTGATATTGGGTTTGTTTTGCCATTGGCAAAACTACTAGAACATTACTTCTTTTGCCAAATGGATGTTGGGAACTTCAGATGGCCTTTTTGAACATTAGCGTATTTTAAAAACTAACATTTTTGTATTTAATGTAAATAATCTAGGACTTTGCAGATTCTTTTTCTTTTGTAGAAAACATGGAT
>NW_007726289.1:887810-896270 GCF_000696425.1 Galeopterus variegatus | reverse complement strand
ACTAAATGTATTTGTGTGTGTGTATATGTGTAGAATGAGACATGATTACATATGGACAATCTATTACAAGTCAATTTCATGTTTATTCTCTTATCTAATCATGAAAATTACCTGGGAAAATAAGTAGGAGCTATTTTACACATGCCTATAAAGAGATATTCTGTGGCTAAAAGACGTTTCCATGGTGAGTCACCTGGTCATTAGCACAGCTCAAAGTGAAGACCATACTCTCCTGCCACAAAAATTGTCTCTGAGCTTCAGTCTTCTCATGTCTGCACCACCACTCAGAGCTGTTGAAAGATTAAATGAGAGCACATATAAATACATGGTTCATGGTGAGTGCTCAAAAAAAAGTGGCTATTAATATATATTATATATATCACATGTGTAACTAAATGAGACATTCATGTTATCTCAACTACTGGACCCCTGTAGACAGTCACTTTGAATGCACTGTACTTACTTTGTACTGACACACTGGGTATAGGCCATCACTTCAGCCTGCAGAGAGAAAAATGCACCCACAAATGCATTCTGCAGATAAACAAACAAACAATGGAGAGGAAGTACAAGTCCTCAGAAGAGAAATAACCCTGCTTGTCCATCATTTCTCTCTGTCTGACCAGGCAGGTTTGTCTGCTGAGTGACTGGGGCTAGTTCCTGTAGCAGTCAAAGGTACAAGGTGGAGGGTGGGGGTGAGGGCTGAATGTCTACTACAAATCTGTATGTATACCTACGTTTAGTATGTCACCCTTGCTGCATCTAATTCCTGCTAGGGTAACCAAGCATCCTGGTTTTCTTATATTGAGGGATTTCCTGGGATATGGCACTTTCAATGCTAAAAACAAGGAATCCCAGGCAAACTAGGATGACTGGTCAACCTATGCCCAGCTTAGTTGGTTAGGACCCAAAACCTGATGCCTCAGCTGCATTGGGAGCTCCTCATCTGCCCCAGCCGGGCAGCCTCCACCCAATCTTCTAGAAGCCCATCACAGGACTCTTCTACACAAGATGATTTGTTTCCTGAGCTATGTTCTTCTCACTCACACTGCCACATAATTTGCAGGGAGAAAAGAGTTTATGAATAGATATTTATAATCTTATTTAAATTTTTCTTCCACATTTTTTCTCAAACTTTGGCACCTGCTACCACTTGTCTGATAGCAGAAAACAAAAGGAATCAAAAAGAGCAAACAAATGTTAATGAGAAAACTCAGATACAGCTGAGATGCTTAGTTTTCAATAGCTTTCTTATCCATAAACATGTGGACACATAGCTTTGGTTTTCTTCTGCATATTTATAACATGGTTATATTTTTCTGATTATAAACCAGTTTCTACTTCTTATGGTAGATTAGAAAAGTAAAGGCTAAAAGTAATGCTAAGGTTCATTGACAACCTACTATGTGCACTAGACTGGACATTTTAATCATATTAATCTTTTAGCTCTTTATGAATTAGGTATTATTTCCACTTTACATTGGAGCAAAATGAGGCACACAGAGGCTAAGTAATCTACCCAAGGTTAATCAAACAACTGGTAAAAAGGTAGAGCCATGGTTTTGAGCCCCAGTGGTCCAAGTGGCCCAACCCGATGGCCCAGGCCCAGCACACTCCCTAGATGTTCACTTGAGCACTTTCACCTTCAGGTGCTGGGCCACCTGAGCAACTATGACAACTATGACCTGCAAAATCTGTCTGCATCTAACTCTTCAGTCTTTGACAGCTATGAGCATGTTTTCCTGTGTACCTGGAAACTCACAGAAGAGACATAATGTAAAGAAGACAAAGATTCTGTCCTTCCTCCCCCATATTTCATGAAAAGATGAAAGTCCCAAAGAAACCTAAAGGGTATGATGAGAAATAGCATATATAATGCATCTCTTCTGGAACATTGTCTATACCCCTACTGAAGCACACAGTCAGAAAAGGGCTTATAATCATGAGAATCAGACAGCCCTAGGGTTACATCTTAGACCATGGCTCTTTTCAGGCTGTCTCAACCTGGCAAGTTACTTATCTTTGCTGAGCCTCAGTTTCCTCATTTGTAAAATGGAGGACACAATAGGTACCACTGCCTCTCCCATGATGTTGAAACCTCCATTTTTCATCTTCTGGTTTTGTGCTCTAATTGGCTACTACTTTATCCATAATCAATATAGTTCTGTAGCACCCTTTCTCCTGAGCAGAGCTTTTGTATTCTCTATCCTGGCAAGAAAAAAAGAGGAAAGTGGCATTTACTGAGTTCTGACACTGTATGTCAGATGCTGCAGAAGAACTTTATTTCATAAAGTCCTCACAACAGAAGTTCAACTACAGTGGTTTAACCAAGTAGCAGTTCTAATTTTCTCCTGCAACATGAAGCATTCCAGGGCTGGTATGCTGACTCTGTGATTTCTTGGAGTTTCAGTAGGACTCTCAGTCTCTATCATTGCTTCCACATTCCAGAGAAGAAAAAAGAGAGGAGCAAGGGTGAACGCAGGCTGAGTTTGTCTGCATTCGAAAAGTTTGCTCCAAAGAGCCAAGGACAGACTTTCATTTAGAATTTCATTAAGAATTGTACCACAAACTGAAAAGGAGGCTGGGGAATTGCATTCTTAAAGCTGGGCATATGGCCATCCTGAACTTAGTTAAGAATTTGTTAGCAAGGAATATGATGAAAATGTATATTGAGGAAGCTAAATTATAAACAGAAATGTTTATACCAGCACACCCCAAATTCAGTGAGCTCTCAGGTATTTTAATTATCTATGTTTGAGTGTTTCAGAGAGATTAAGAAGCCAAGCCCAGGTAACATAGCCATGGTGCAACTCTGTCTACCTCTTTCTGCACTGTTACATCTTTCTTAAGGGTCATTGTCCCTAGCAAGGCTGCTCCTTCCTGAAAAATTGGAAAAGAGACCCTTTTATATTTTTCTTGCTTCAACATCATGGAGGATTTGAAAATATAATTTTTGTATGTATATCGTATATTCCAGGCACCATTACAGGTAGTTATTTTCCCTGCTGAGGATTCTGTGCTCAGAAAAGCTGAGCAATTTTTCCATGGCCCTATAGATGGTAAATAGAAGAGGGGGGGTTCAAGTGAGGGTGGGTTGAGTTCCTTCTCTGTACATCACATAGTATAACCAACCAAGAGAGTTTAGAATTTAGTAGAAGAAATCTCATGGATGAAATCACCCTCAAGATCTGTAATGGTGGAATTTCAGACAATGGCCTCACACTCTGGCCAGCTGTGGATTATTTTCAATGTGGCCCTAAATTAAAGCAGAGGATATGAGACAAAGCAGAGGCTTTTCTCTCTTTTCTGGTGTTTATTGTTTCAGAAACCCAATAATAAAAATCTAAGTATAATATAGTTTTTAATGAATTTCATGTATATTATCTCCTCTTGGTTCTTCCAACAGCCCTGAACAGTAGACCAGACAGGGACTTAATTCCAGTGTATGAATAAAGAAGTGGCCATTCAGAGTGCTGAATGCAAAGGTAATGCTGAGCTCACAGCCTTGAATTATGCTTTCAAATACAAACTCTGTGCTCCTTCCATAATCCCAATCTCCAAGGTCCCTCATAAAAGAGACTTCAGAAGAAATAGAAAGTGAAACTGCACTTTGTGAAATATTTTTATTAAGCAGTATCTAAATTAATATCTAATTTTCTTGCCAATCTTTTATCAAGAATTATTCAAAATACTTAGCCTTTTTTCTTTTTTTTTTTTTTGAGAAAATTTAGTAATCAACTTATTTAGGAAAAAAACAATCATGCACTAACGAATCACTTGACATTTTCTTATACTAACTTGCTGTTTTGTTAAAATAGGTAATTGATAACTAATTGGGATTCACATGAAAAAAAATTTTTTTAAATGTGCAACATGCTGAAAAAAACCTCTCATGGCTAAATTATCATCCCCATTACCAGCATTACCGAGACATTTGTTGAGCACCTATTATAAGCAAGACCTTGTAGCACAAATGTATAGGTCTACTAGATTGTGGGTTTCCTTGAAGGCCAGGGTGACCACAGTGTCACAAAGTATGACACATAGTGTGTTTTCAAAAACTTATTGAACTGATTAATAAATGAAGGGAGAGAGGAGGTAGTAAGTTGTGATTGGTTGAAAGATTTTGAGATTAGCCCTTCTGAATGTGACTTCCTTGCAAATCTCTAATCTTGCTTTCACATGCTGCTCTTTGTCCTGCCAGCCCACCTGAGCTAAGGAATTGGAAAGCAGATAGCATTGTAAGGAAGCACCCGTGTGTTGAAAGGATGGCAGGTGTCTCGTTCTTCTAAAAACTTGCTGATTCCTCGCTGTTCCTCAACACTCTGATCTCCCCCCAAAATGCCCTTTTGTCCTTCCCTAATTAGTTATGGATAAGAAAAGTAGATATGCCCCTTTTGTGGTCTTTGATGAATTAATCCCTCATGAAACCTGTTACTGGGGCATGAAAACAAAAGGTTGCAAACTGATTGCTATCCTCATTGTTAGAGCCTGGGAGTACAAAAGTGGCTTCTTCTGGGATTTCTTTGACTTCTTTGTCCAGGACTAAATTTCAGAGCAGGCGAGTGTTGGCATAGTAATACATTTCAATACTAAATGGAGATAATGAACAATATCAGGTAATTAGAACAGAAATTGCAGCCGATAAAGAGGAATTTCATGTAAACTTTGACTTCCAACTCTTCAGAAAAATAGAGCTATTAAACTCTTGTGGTACATTTCAAGTACAAACAAGGGTGCCTTAATTTGAACTTGAAACCTGACAGAAGTAAATAATTGTGAATAAATAAAGACACGTGGACTATTCTAAGACAAATCACTAAAGCAAAAGGAGAGGGAACCTTACAAACCACAGATTTCATTCTTCTGTGAAGTGACCCAAGCTACACAGTTAGAAGTGGTGGGTCTAAATGCCAAAGCCAGTACTCATTGCCTGGCACTGTGTTACCTAAGATGTGTATACACACACACCCACATGCACAGTGTGTGTGTATATTTATGTAATCATTATTCCCTAAACTAATCATATGAGAGAGGTACTACCATATTTACCATATTTTATCAATACTAAGATGCATATCTTTTCATATTTTAACATCTTTGAATTTGGAATGGATCATATAAGGTCTTAAATATCTACGGGCTGCTACTTAAGTTCTTCCAGAGAACTTTACTTCCACTGGTCACATGCGGGTGCTATCAGCTTGAGCCCACTTTAAATTTTCTGCTTGAGGGATTTTTTTCCTTGTTTTCTTCTTTTTTTAGGGGTGGAGGGCATATAGCAGTGTAAGTCCAGATGACAAGCTGACCTGAATGCTGCGGTTCAGATTCTTAAGGGAGACCAAAACTGAGACATACATGTTTCTCAGATGGCTCTTATTATTTCCCTTACACTGAGGGCATAGGGCTTTGGTATCCCAGATATACATGGGAGTCTTCTATTAGACTCCTCAGCATGGACATTTTTCTTTTTCAATTGTACATAAAATAAAAGCATGTCAGAGATCCAGGAAGAGCAACATTACTACCCTCCTTGTATCTATCCATAAGGAAACTGAAACTTAGGGAAGTTAAGTAACTTTCCCAATGCCACATTAGGGAGTAAAGTTGAGATTAAACCCAGTTCTGATTCCAAGTCCGATGTGCTTTCTGGTACACTGCACTTTAACAAAAAACAACTGTTGACTTTGAAAATGCCATTCTCCTCTCTGAGCATTGGTTTTCTCATGTAAGAAATGAGAATGGGTTGAACAGAAGACTTTTAAAAAGAGGGAACATTTATTGCTTACATTTGTCCAACATAGGTGCTTATGCATTTTCAATAATCTAACTATCAAATTAACCCTAAGAGGTAGGTTTCATTTAATATACTTTTACAGATGAGGGCATTAAGGCAGACAGGTGGAGAACATATTCAAGGTCACACAGAGAGTTAGTGGTAGAGCTGAGAGGTGAGACCCAATAAGCCTGACTCATGAGCTCTGCTGAATCCTGCTCCTTCTCAGAACTCTTGGTCCAGGACTCTTTCCTATATGCTGTAATTCCTTCCTGCAATGTATGATTGCCATGGTAATATTATTGAGTTGTGGCCCTAGTGACACATTATCAATGTGCATTGTTCTTTCTGCATGAGGCTTAATGGCTATTAGAGGCTGCCTCTGTTTCCTGGCTAGATTTAGCCATGCAGATAGAGCCTGGGCAGAGGGACAGAAGAAACCACAGGAAGATAGATGGGAGGGTTAGTTCCCAGCAGCCTGTCATTATCATCAAAGACTTTGCCCTCTCTGCTTAGCATAAGCCCAGGTCACTAATGCATGTGGCTAGGGTCTGAGGTTCTAAAGTTTGGACCCTGACATCTTCATCCCTGCCTCATATAGATGTGCACAGCCCTTGGAGTTTCTCTCCGTATTTTCCCTTTATCCAGAAATGTCTCTTTTTGTAAGGGTTAGAAGATTCTATCTGTGCTGACATTTTACAGCATGCTTAGAAATCTGCTTGGTTCATGTGTTCATCCTTCGCTTGTGGATGTGCTCTTGCCTTGGTCAGGCCACGTTCTGTGTATGATGCAATCAGAAATGCAGAGCCCAGAAAAATGATAGCCAAAGCTAGGGATGGGGGAAGGAGGGTTTCCAAGAGGCGCCTAGCTGCGTTCCCAGTCTGTGAAGACGGCTCCTTCTCTCAGAGTGCAATTCCCATTAACCAAACTCATGGAGATTGTTGTAGATCAGAATGCCAATGCATTAATGCACAATGAATGACACAAACCACTGTTAATTTAAATCAGCTCACAAACTCACCTCTTTTTATGAGCAACTCTATGAAGTAGTTAATAGAAAGACGATTGGTGAAAAGAGAAAAGAACAGGGACCATTAAAAGTGGATATTAAGCTATGCTCCTGCCTAAGGGTTTCTATCCCACAGTAGTCAAGGGCAAAACGTGGTTAAAGTGTGGAGAGTAAAGTTAGCTGAACTAGGGTTGGAGTCTCAGTTCTGCCATTCTAGCCGTGTCAACCTCAGCAAATGTTTGATCCTCACTAAGCCTCCGTTTTCCCACCAGTAAAATAAAAATATTAGTATTATCTACCTCATACCATTGTGAGGATTAAAAGAAGCATCATATGCGAAGGGCTTAGCAGTTTTTGGCACACTAGAATCTCTTTTTTTGTAATTGTCATTGGTTATAAGGTACGTTGTCAAAGTTAATAGCAACTTTCCAGGCACAAAGAAATATAGCTGAATTGATTATGCACATTGATCATAAGATATCTGTTTTGCTTTTGTTTTTGTTTTCAAAACAAAAATAAACAATCAATATAGTAGCCCCTCCTTATCTTTGGTTTTGGTTACCCAGGTCAACTCTAGTCTGAAAATACTAAAGAGAAATTTCCAGAAAGGAACAATTTATAAATTTTAAATTGTGCACCCTCTGAGTAGCACGATGAAATCTCACGCCATCCCACTCAGTCTGCCAGGCTGTGACCCGCACCTCTGTCCAGCATGCTCACACTGTGTACACTACCTGCCCACCCGTCACTTAGGAAAGCTCTTGGTTATGAGATCAACTGTTGTTGTATCGCAGTGGTTCTGTTCAAGTCACCCTTACTTTTTTTAATAGTGGCCCCAAAGCGCAAGAGTAGTATTGCTGGCAATTTGGATGTGCCAAAAAGAAGCTGCAAAGTGCTTCCTGTAAGGGAAACGGTCAACGTTTTTGATTTAATAAGGAATAAAATGTATGCTGAGGTTGCTAAGATCTATGGTAAGAACAAACCTTCCATCCGTGAAATTGTGAAGAAGAAAAATAAACTTGTGCTAGTTTTGCTGTGACATTTTTTGATTTAATAAGGAATAAAATGTATGCTGAGGTTGCTAAGATCTATGGTAAGAACAAATCTTCCATCCGTGAAATTGTGAAGAAGAAAAATAAACTTGTGCTAGTTTTGCTGTGACATCTCAAACTGCAAAAGTTACACTCACAGTGTGTAAGTTCTTAAGTAAGATGGAAAAGGCATTAAATCTGGAAGTGGAAGACATGAATAGAAACGTGTTCCAATTGATGGCAATCGGGTTCAGTTTCAGGCATCCACTGAGGGTCTTGGATAAGGAAGTCCTACTATACACGGAACCCTTGTTCTTAGGGTCATTGTTATCACTATTGTTGCAAGTGAGGTTGTAATAGGCAATGTCCTATGGTTGGAACCTCATCTTCCTGCCTTACATTGGGACGAGCACTGCCTACCTCTGCTGTGTCATCAAGTAACAGGTCTTCTGTGTGAAATACTGTGTTTATGTGATATGGACTGCTGCCTTTCCTTCTAAGAACCTACTCAAAAATTGTTTCAGCATGTGGGAGCAGCTTCTGAAAAAATAATCTAGTCCTGGGGCCGGCCCGGTGGCGCACTGGATAAGTGCGCTGCTTGGGAAGCGCGGCGGCGCTCCCGCCCAAGGGTTCGGATCCCACAT
>NW_007726289.1:882227-886810 GCF_000696425.1 Galeopterus variegatus | reverse complement strand
AAAAAAAAAAAAAAAAAAAAAAAAAAAAAAAAAAAAAAAATCTAGTCCTGAGACATCCTGTCTTTGGGACTGTTAGTGAAGTGGGTAACTTTTGTTCCCCAAGAGCCGGCCATTGTATGGACAAAGTCTTTCCTCCTGTGCTCCACTGTGCAGTCTCCCCTAGCCAAAGCCCATCAGCCAATTTGCACAGATTTACAGATCGCATGAGGAAGACTGCCAACTAATGAGAGATATGCATGTCATCCAAGGTTCCCAAGGGAATTCCAAATGATAAGCTATTCAGGAAATTTGCTCTTAAAAAGCGTATCTTAAATTCATAAAATCCACATTATCCATTTCAAAAAGTTTGCCAAATAGAGAAGAAAAAAATTCCCTATATTGCAAAATCCCTAAGATAGCCTAGTTATCATTTTGATGTAATTAATTATAATCTTTTTCCTCTGTATAACAACCTCATAATGCACATATTTTTAAATCATTTTTCATTGTTTATGTAGTATATCATAGTCATTTTTCTACATTGTTGCAAAGAAACTCCCTAGTCCAACATGCAAAGCCATTTGTGTTCTGGCTTCCCTCTTCAGTCTCACCTCTCTCTACTCCCTCTCAGACTCTATGCCCTCCACCCTGAACAACATGCTGCTCCCTAAACATTACCCCTCTTCCCAACCTACCTCTCACCCTTCCTTCACCTGGTGTATCATCCAGCTTGTAGTGGGAAACAGAATTTACCCCTAATTGTTCAGGTGAAGAGACTTCATTGTAGGAACCACTTAGAGAATTGTGGACAGATTTGAAGGGACAAGAAAAGAACAAGAAAAGGAGGGTGAGAAAAAGGTCTAACTTCAAACACTAGCAACATGGAAAGTTCTGAATGCCCTAGGGCCAAATATTTTGAAGCCAGCTGAGAACCAGCACCTAGAACCCCAGAGGAGGTGCCACCCGACCTGTGGTCAGGGAGAGACTCAACTGATAGGATGTGACATCACAGCAGGGACAGAGCAGGAAAGAAACTCCCTGTTTCTCTCTCCACCTGCCTGTTTATTTACAGTCAGTATTTCCCACTGGCCAAGCCCCAACCAAAAGCCAGATGGCGAGAGAGCATGGATGCTTGACTCTGCAGATCTTGTCCACTGGGGCGCAGAACAGCAGACCAGAGAAGGACAGAGAATGAACTCCCTGTTTCTCTCTCCACCTGCCTGTTTATTTACAGTCAGTATTTCCCACTGGCCAAGGCCCAACCAAAAGCCAGATGGCGAGAGAGCATGGATGCTTGACTCTGCAGATCTTGTCCACTGGGGCACAGAACAGCAGACCAGAGAAGGACAGAGAATGGACTGGGAAAGGGAAGCCAAAGATGGAATAACCATCGCACCTGCCTAATTCTGATTTATCCTCCATGTTTCAGCTTTGATGTCACTGTATGTAGGAAGTAGGGATGGGTTAGCTTCCTTTCTTTATGCTCTCCTGCTTCCAATGTTCACCTCAAGGTAATACTTTTCATACTTAAAAGCCAAGAAAATATCTTACAAATGGAGACCATATCTTGTTTAATGTTATTTATTCAGTGTCAAGCATGGGGTCTTGAACTTAATAGGCATCGAATAAATGTTTGCAAAATCACCATTTCTAAAGTCTTTATTATATTTGTTTTAGGAGTTGTACCATAATTTTAGCCTTTCTCCTTATATTGCATTAAAAAAAACACTGTATCTTATTCATTACTTCGTTGTTAGATTTATTTCTCTAGTTGGGTTGTAAGATCTTTCAAGGGAGAGGCTGTGTCAATAGATATCTTTCTGGATGTTTCTACTTTCACTCACCTGCATGTGTACACACACGAGTGCACAAATATACATGCACAAACATGACCAGTTGAGCTTTTGGTAGACAAGGAATCAGAAATTCACCTACATTGGTCCGGTACCTTTTTTTTCCAAAAATGTCTCCATGTTCTCCTCAAAACTCGTACTCCACCATCTCTCTATTCACATACAGCAAAGGTTATCTCTTTTTCCTTGCAGAGAAAAATAGAATTCATTAGAACACAAGTCACTAAGCCTTGTGCCAACAAACCAACAAAAATTACCGCAGCTCAACCTGGCATTGGCTGCCCTTTTCCTGGAGCTAGGTTAGAATCTGTCTCTACCTTTACCTGCTCCCACTACCAGCTCATTCTCTTGGACTAAACCCCAATAACTCTAACTTAATGTGTTGTTGGAGGAGGTTTGGTTAAGGAGGGGTAGGAAGAACAAGGCATCGGGAGTTTGTAGGTCTAGATTCCTGCTGCTTTTCCTCCACCATTTCACTGAGGGGCCCTGGCCAAGAACTGTGCTTCTCTGGATTGCTCCCCTTCTGTGATATGACACCTGATTTCTGTGGTCTTGTTTGGTTCTTTACAGAGGTTATGGTCCGGGTCCCAATTCTACCTTGGTCATATGTAGACTAGGTGTTCTTCATCACTGTATTTCATCTCTTAAACTTGTTTCCTCACCTTTAAATGAGGATCCATTAAACCTAGTTCACAGAGGCTGACGAAGCCCTAGTTTGTTGGGGTTAAACAAAATAAGATGGTAAAGTAGCTGTTCACTAAAAACAGAGGTGAGGTGGTTGTAGATGTGGCTGAAATAGACCCTAAGAGAATATTGTGCAGACGCACATGGGAAGCAACAGGGTAAGGAGAGGGGATGAAGAAGGAAAGAAGGAATCATAGAAGGAAAGAAAGGAAGGAGGGAGGGAAGGAGAGAATGAAGAAAGGAAGAAGGGGAAATTAGGACATAAATGGATGGGGGAGGGGTGCAAGTTTGGAGAGAGGGAGAATTTATAGATATGTAAGAAAGTATAATTTAAGTTGGTTTCCAATTAGGGGGCCACATTCCAATTTAGCTTCCTAACTTTGAGGTGGCATGACTTCAGCATTTAGTGAAAATATGCATTATAAATAGGCATGTAAGTGGCCCAGCATGGGGGCTGAAAGTTGGAGGCAGCTTTTGGCAGAGGTAGTAATGAAGTGAATCCTATTAGTGATGGAAAGGCAATTAAGAAAAACCTCAATGAAGCTCCAGATCTGAGCATCCAGCTGAAACACTGGGATTTTGGAGGAAAAGGTTAAGCACCAGGAGGCTGTTTATAATGACTTTAATTAGATCGAAAATGAATTGTTTTGCTCTTTTTTTTCCTCTCTTTAGGTTTGCTTTTAAGGTAACAGAGCATCTGCAACAACACTGAGGTGCACTTGTCAATTATAGGATCATGTGTAGGAGGTGTTTAGTGAATGACAGTGATTTCATGACATGGTTATGCTCCTACCAGAAGCTGGGTATTTTGGCCATTTTGGTCTCCAATCCCCAGTGGATAGACTGTACCATTTGTGCATGAGGAGGATCTCTGTGGGACTCGAACTTTCTATCAGGGCAATTACCCCTAGCAAGACACAGGGTGAAAATTGCCTTCGATCCCTAGAGACATATAACCCTTCATGGATTTTGGCCATTCAAATTATAGTTAAAGAATATGACTCAAGAGATGAGGGAAGTCACATTGGATGTGGATATTTCGGAACCAGGTAGAATGGAGGAAAGGTATTTTCCTAAACTACCTTTAATCTTAAAATTTTACATTGTCTTTATTGATGCTAACAAAGGGAAGACATATTTATTAGTATATATATTATATCGTGATAGTCGAAATTTACAAAGTAATGCATGTCTCATTCTGTCTTCTAAAAATGATTTTGATTGAGATATTACTATCCCCTTTATACAGACAAGGAAGCCAAACCTGTTGCAGGTTAGGCGATTTGCCTAATGTTACACAATAAATGGCAGAGAAAATACACGAACTGAAGCCTTGTAAGCCTATTGTCCTCGTCGCCTTTGCTGTACCATGGCTGACTCATAAATAAATAACAGCTGGATGCACATTTAGTGGTAATCCTATTTAGCAAATGTCCAGTGGCTTTCCTGGTGCTGTTTAGTTTATAGCTAGAAGCAGAGCCCAGCTGAGGAATCCACTGAGCAGACCTGAATGGGTATATGTAGAGAAAGAGTGGGCGTTATTGCAATACTTTTAATTTTGCTGTAGATCATAAAAGAGTTTTAATGTCCCGGTGATTGAAAGGTATCAGTTATTTTCAGCTTTGAAAGTAACCTGGAGGTCAGAGACCCTCGCCCAGCTAGTGGATAAATTTCCATGGCAACCAGTTATTAGGCAGAGATTGATTCCAGAGGCACACAGTCTACACAGCACTGAATCTCAGCCCAGACTGCACATTGGAACCATGGGGGAGCTTAGACAGAACAGTGAAGCCTGCGGTCCACCCCCAGAGGTTCTAATTTCATCGTTTTGGGATATAGTCATAGCATCAAGGTATTTTAGGTTATTCAAGTGATTCTAATGGGCAGCTTGGTAGAGATCTGCTGCTATAGAGTGTGATTATTAAAAATCCTATGTCCTCTGTGCTGTTTCACTACCTGGGAGAACTTCAAGGGATTGCAACTATTCTACTATTCTAGCTCCCTTCCCTCCCCCCCCTCCCTCCTTTCCTTTTTTTTTTTTTTTTTTTTTTTTTTGTTTCCCTTCCT
>NW_007726289.1:875861-881748 GCF_000696425.1 Galeopterus variegatus | reverse complement strand
CTTTCCTTTTTTTTTTTTTTTTTTTTTTTTTTTGTTTCCCTTCCTTCTCTCTTCCCTCCCTCCCTTGCTTGCACAAATAATTTTACAGAGCACTCATTTTGATATATTGTTCAATGCCACCATCACTGTAGGTTAAACCTGTTTATCTGTTCAATTTCATTTTTAAGTCCCCAAATGAGGAAGTGATGCAGAGTTTGGAGCAGAGCAAGAACGAAGACTCAGGTCTCTTATGATCTGAGACAGTGTGTGCATCATTCCGCCCAACATTGGATTGAGTTTTAAAACTGGTAGTACTAAGAAATAAGCTGATGATCAGCAGTGCTTATGACTGCCCTGAGACTCAGTCATTAGAGGCAAGTAAGTAACTGCCATTAATCCTTTTCTTGGCAGATGCTGTTTTTCTGAAGGAGTGAAGAGATGGTTGCAGTACTTCATCTTTTCTTTCATTAAAAGGTAAGGGCGATATTGCAAGTGGTAATTCTTTGAGATCTGAAGTTTTGGTCGCTTTTTCTTTCTTTTAATTGATTTCTATACCTTTTATTAGAAAATACTGTAATAGGCTTCTCAAAAGCACTGAAAAACTTTCACACTCTGTTGTATTCTTGTATTTTAAAAGAAATAAATGTCAAAAGAAGATAATGGAATCTCTTTCCATGAGCAATGGCACCAGTCACTGAAAATTATGTTATTTGAGCTAAATCTTGGCTTGGCTTCAGAAGGAAGCCTGCAAAATATTCAGTCATGGGGGAAGGGTCTGTTGCATGGCTTGGTGGGAGAAGTCTAAAGGACACTAGTCTGATCCTGAGAAATTTGGAGATTTGTGTGTGGTCTGCACAAGCTTTGACATCCAAAGAAAGTCTGATTTGGGGTTATAGGCCTTTTTTTATTTTTCCAGTAGCGTTGCTCTGAGTGGCAGCATCTCTTCTGCTGCTGCCTTTCAGTCTGAAGTCAAGGACTGGGAAGTGTGATCGCCAGAGAAGTAGGCCAAGCATAAGTGAAGGGCTCTGATCCTAGAGATAGAAGCTAGTGCAAAAGTAGGACATCCAGGAAAAAGCTCAGTCATGCGGTGTGAACAAGGTGGGAATTAAGAGAATATTTAGGGGGCAGGTTTTCTACACTCATCTCAGATTTGTGTATTGATCATAGGATAGAAAACTAATTCCAAATCCCATTTTCTTGGGAGGCCTGAAGATACTAACACACCTCACTTAGTGATTTTGTGGTGTTGGGTAAATCAATTTTTGTGTGTGTCCTGATGTTCTCTTTTGTAAAATGGGGTGGTGATTACAGCACCTATCTCACAATCCTGGGTGTTGGTAAAACGAGGCCAAGCATCACTATCATTCCTCTCAATGATCAACTCGGCCACAGTGAATAATGTGGGCAAAATTGTCTCCATTTGATGATGTACATTTTGATGGCAAAGTAGTACCTGGAAGCAATACTACAGATTGATATAGAAACAATAACCAGCATAAATCAATCATTTGAAACATCAGTTTCTTTTCACACATTCCTTTCCTGACATGCCAAACCCATCATCAATTTGCAATGATATTGGTATAATTATATAATTTTGTATTTTTTAAAATTTGTTTAGTTATTTATTTTTTTACATTCTAAGACGTTGTGGAACAGTGGGAGGGGGAGGGGTGAGGGGGTACAGAGACAGAGGTGGGGGTAGGGGGTAGGGCTGACTCATGGCCTGCTTCTTTGTGTATGGTGGGGGACCATGGCTGAGGCCCATGAGCCCCTCTACCCAACTCTGGCTCAGGAGCCCAGGGAGTTTCTGGCTGCAGCTTGATTGTCACTGGGCTAGATGCGAACATGGGGGGGAATGGCTAAGGCCCTTGGTCACCCCCGCAACCCCCACCCAGCTTGATACCCACAGGGCTTCCAGCAGCAGCACAGTTGTCACTGGGCTGGACGTGGATGTTGGGGGGTGTGGCTGAGGCCCTCGGTCCCCCCACCCCAGCTCTGGAACCCTGGGGACTTCTGGCTGTTCTAGGTTTTCTAGGTGATTTTTGGTGGTGTTAGACCTTTACTGATTAATATTAGAACTTTGACCAATGGGTTTTTTGTGTTTTCTTCCAGTTCTGTGTTGGATTATTAGCTACCCCCACCACTCTTAAACTCTGCACTGGAACTAATTTGTTGTCCTTTGGTTACTTCTAAAATGGGGGATCTTCCTGTGGTGACCAGCGTTTGAGCCGTGTGGTTGAGCTAAATTGCTGCTTTGCTGCTGATTCTCTGGGGAAGGCTTTTTGTGCGTCTCAGGTTTTAATTGTTGACCTTGTAAGCATTTCTGGGTCTTGTGAGGTCAAATACACCTGGGTTGTGTGGAAACTCTGGTCTGGGCCTGAGTCTTTTCAGCAAACTACACCCTCTGCAGATCTATATTCCTAACCTGTCTCCACTGAGTGGTCCTGTGCTGACTGGAGGGTAGATCAGTTGTCCATGCTGTGTCCCAGTGTTCTTCCAGTGGGCCAGTCCCAGCACTCCAAACACTTCCCATGAGGCAGGCCATGCACCAGTCCCTTGTGATGACTCACCAGCCCTGAGTGGCTCCTTTATTCAGTTGTCTGTGGCCCCTCACTTGTATGTGGGTCCACAGGAATCCTGTCAGTGGTCCTGCTGGCCTGTGGGCCACCAAGGCCCTCCTCTCCCCTGCAATCTCCAACAACTTCATGCAAAGGGCATAGCTGTGGCTTTTGCTAGCTTTTGCTCCATGTGCTCACCAGGGCCAGTCTTGAAATGGTTGGGACTCAAAATGGTGAGAGTGGACCCTTCTTTCTCTCATTGTGGCTTCTCCCACCTTCATGAGCTCAATAGGTTTCTCCACCTCTTCCCCTGAGTTCTAGTCGTCCCAGCTTGGCAGTCTTTGCTTTTTTAATAGCTGTAAATTGGTTGATTGTGGGAGAGGGTGATGCTGGGGACCATCTATTCTGCCATCTTGATTCTTCACCTAATTTTGTATTCTAAGAGTTGCTTCTTATTTAGGTTCTATGAGTGTCAAGTTTGGGCCTTGCCTTTGGTTTTATTGGGGTAGGTTTTGAACCTTTTTACTTTCATCAGCAACTTCTATCCAGAAAAAAATGCAGTCAAGTAAGACTGGATCTGCCACAAATGAGCTATTATATATGGTATATGAAGCTAATAGCCCAGGTATGTTTGGAGCTATTTGTGATAAGTAAGTACATGGCCAACCTGAACAAATGTGCAGAGAATAGTTCTATTAGCTTCTGCATGCTTTGACCCTTAGAAAGTTGATAGTTATTTATAAACCATCCTTGCAAGTGAAGAGTATGCTCTTTAAAATCCCCCAGGGTGGAACTGCTTTGCTTCTAGAGAAGATAGGAAAGACTACAGGTGTTTGGATAATCCTTTTAGGCCATTGGGATGGAACTGGGACAGCAGGTTCAAGCATTGTCATAGGTAGTGGTGAATGAAATGATAAAGAGTATCCGGGCACAGTGCAGAGTGTGTAGAGTATACAAATAAGTTTCCAGGGTTGACGATGGTGAGAAAGTTAAGGTCCCCTAGGATGGAGTATGTAAGAATCTCCAGGTGAGCATAAGTAGCAGAAAAACACAGCAGTGTTATGGACTATTGTATTGATTGACTTTATGGTGCAATTTAATACATATTTATAAAACACTAAAGGTAGATATAACATTTTTGAATTCATAAAGAGGGAGCAGTAGTTGAGAAACACTTTAGTTTCTGCCTGAAACCCTCTCTATTAGGTTTCAGGCATGAGCCAAAGGAGTGAGCAAGGGAACCAAACTCAAAGACAGCATGAACTATCTTCGTCTCACTCTCACTCTGTGACTGTGGCTCTCATACTTAATGTGAATCACAATCACATGGATGGCTTGATTAAACACAGGTGTGGATCTCCACACACCTACTGCCCACAAGTCATAATTGGTTGGTCTAGGGTGGAGCTGGAGGATGTGCATTTCTAACAAGTCTCCAGGACATGCTGATTCTGGATCACTGATTTGGGATATGGGTATTCTAGTATTCTTTTTTTCCACCCTTTCTCTATCCTAGAAAGTGTAGATGTGGGGTGGTTAAGAAATCTTTCTCCTTTTTTTTTAATTGATTTTTTTTTCACTGTTGAGATGTTTAAGTTCCTTGTACCTGCTGGATATAAATCCTTTGTCAGATACATAGTTTGCAAATATTTTTTTCCCATTCTGTGACTTGTGTTTTCACTCTGTTGATTGTTTACTTGGCTGTTCAGAAGTTTTTTAGTTTAATATAATCCCTTTTGTTTATTTTTTCTTTCCTCTTATTGCCTGTGCTTTTGTGGTCTCATTCATAAAGTGTTTGCTCAGTCCTACATCCTGAAGTCCAACATCCATGTTTTCTTCTAGGACTTTTATAGTTTCAGGTTGTATATTTAAGTCTTTAAACCATTTTGAGTTGATTTTGGTATATGGCAAGAGGTACAGGTCTAGTTGTATTCTTCTACACATGGATATATATTTTCCCTTCACCATCTATCAACGAGGCTGTCTTTTCCCCAATGTATGTTCTTGGTGCCTTTGTCGAAGATCAGTTGGCTGTAAGTATACGGGTTGATTTCTGGGTTTTCTATTTTATTCTATTGGTTTATGTATTTGTTTTTATGCCAGCATCATGATGTTTTGGTTATTATAGCTTTGTAGTATAATTTGAAGTCAGGTAGTGCTATGCCTCCAGCTCTATTTTTTTTTGCTCAGGATTGCTTTAGCTATTTGGGGTCTTTTGGGCAAAGGTGCTGAATAGACACTTCTTAAAGGAAGACAAACAAATGACTAACAGGTACATGAAAAAATGCTCAACATCACTCAACATCAGGGAAATGCAAATCAATACCACACTGAGATATCATCTCACCCTGGTTAGACTGGTTATTACAAAAAGACAGAGAATAACAAATGCTGGTGAGGATGAAGAGAAAGGGGAACCCTCCTACACTGTCTGTTGGACTGTAAATTAGTGCAGCCACTAATATGGAATATGGTATGGAGGTTTCTCAGACAACTACAGATAGAACTACCATATGATCTAGCAAACCCACTACTGGGTTTATACCCAAGAGAATGGAGATCATCATGTTGAAGGGAAACCTGGACTCTTTTGTTTATTGTATCCCTATTTACAATAGCCAAGATATGGAAACAATCTAAATGTCCATCAACTGAAGACTGGATGAGGAAAATATGATATATATACACAATGAAATACTACTCAGCCATAAAAACGAATGAAATTCTGCCATTCCCAGCAACATAGATGAGCTCGGAGAAAATTACATTAAGTGAAATAAGCCAGGCATAGAAATGTACCACATGTCCTCACTCATAAGTGGGAGCTAAAAATTAAACTAATAAATAAAAAAAAGAAAGATACAACAATCACAATCATACATACACAATCAATCATTGATTGATGAATCAAATCATTCAATCACAAAGAATGATTACATTCTGTAATGATGAATATACTAATTATCCTGATTTGATCACCACGTATTGTATACAGGTATTGATATTCAACTCTGTACCCCACAAATATGTATAATCAATTATGTTTCAATTTAAAAAATAGAATAAAAGTAACCTTTCTCCTAATCAGCTTAATGAATTAAATCCCTAGTAGACCCATACTCCACACCGCCATTTACATACAAACATCTGAATTATAGCTGAAATCCTGAAATTGTTATAGATATGATAACCAAGGATTGCAGAGATGAAGTGAATCATCCGAGTCCACACTAGGTGGCAGAGACAGAATTTAAACCCACATCTCTTGACACCAGATCCCAACTGTTTCTAAAACACCACTCATGCTTAGGAGTTCTGGACTGAGTGATTTCTTATGAGCGAGATTA
>NW_007726289.1:873656-875132 GCF_000696425.1 Galeopterus variegatus | reverse complement strand
TCAGTTAGAACACTGACAAATTTATTTCAGAAGCACTAAACCCAAGCTTGAGCAGACTCATCTCTTCTGCTTGTCTTTATTTTACTTACGCCATCTGGCTGCATTCTGCTTTATTGAAGACCTCTAGATATTTTGAGTTATTTTTTCTTCATAAAAAAAAAAACATAAAAGTAGGTTTCATTGTTAAGACAAGATGTTATTTGCAAAATCACTGAAATCAGTCATATTCAGGTTTACATCTTTATACATCAGTCTATTTGTGATAGATAGTTTTGTTCATATACATCCAAGTCTCTATACATTTAGCCACTTATTCGAGAAACCTTGACAGAACATCTTCTGTTTTTCCAGACACTGTGGTAGGAACTTGGGCTCCTTTTTCTTAGATGGTAATGATGATGACTAAGTGATGATGTGATCTCACCTTTGGTTCGTTCAGTGTCTTGTAAGAAGTCAGATTCTATTACCATAATTTAAATTCTCCAACAAAAGCGTGGTCATGGAACATGGTGGGGCGGGAGGAGGAGGAAGAGATTAAATAGACCTGCAGAGAATTTGGTAAATCCCCACAGATACTTTTTAACTTAAAGTATTTAACTTGAAGTTCAGTGCAACCTGAAGATTGAAAATGGATATTACAAGGAGAAAAAACACATAAATTAAATTTTACAGGCATAAAACTGCATGGCATGTTTTGGGAATGTGCAAAAGGAAAAGTAGAGACAAAGGCAGAAATATTAGTTAGGGAACATTGCAAGCCATGCTGAGGAATTTGGAATTAATCCTAAAAGCAATGGAAAACACTGAATTGTTTTAAGCAGAGGAGTGCCACCATCAGATGACCATTTTTCTTTTTTTAATTTTCTCTTTCTCATTCACTCTCTTCCCTATCCCCCTCCCTTTCCATTCATTACAAATAAAATTAAAGACAGCTGATTTATTTCTTAGACAATCACCCTGCTAACAATACAAAGAATAGATGTGAAAGTATCAGGGGTCAATTAAAGGTGAGGAAAAGATATGGGGACTTTTAACAGATAAGAAATTGATTCAATGAATATTTATTAAGTACTACTATGTACCAGATATTATTCTATTGTTTTAGAGCCAGGAATACATTAGTTTATAAACCCCCCTTCCCCTCTTGGACCATACACTCATGTAAGGAAACCAAATAAATCAATAAGTAAAACATACATTGCATGAACGTTGTAGTGGATTCAATTATGTCCCCCCAAAACTCATTGAAACTTGAGTTGTATTCACCAATTTTTATGTATTAGAAACTTGGCCCCCACTGTGACTGTTAAGAGAGTGGGAAGTCCTATTATGGTAATTGAAAGGTGCAGCCTTGAAGAGGTGATTGGATTGTAGGACCGAGTAGTAGTGAATGAATTAAAAATGGTGATCAGGAGTGTGGTTCTGAGGGCTTTAAAAAGAGGAGAGTCTGCCTTTTGCTCTCTCTGCTCTCTCTGT
>NW_007726289.1:870918-873209 GCF_000696425.1 Galeopterus variegatus | reverse complement strand
GGATTGTAGGACCGAGTAGTAGTGAATGAATTAAAAATGGTGATCAGGAGTGTGGTTCTGAGGGCTTTAAAAAGAGGAGAGTCTGCCTTTTGCTCTCTCTGCTCTCTCTGCTTCCACCATCTTGCAATGTGAGACCCCTGAGTCACTGTCGCCACCATCAGATGGACTTTGGACTTCCAGCCTCAGAAACTGTAAGCAATAAATTATGTTTTTCTTTATAAAATACCCAGTTCCATGTATTTTGTTATAAGCACCAAAAACGGACTAATACAAATGTGTATGTATGTGTATGTATCTATGTGTGTGTGTATGTATCTATGTGTGTATGTATTCATTTGTTTGTGTGTATGAGTATGTGGATACATGTGTGTATGTAAGTATGTGCCCGTTTGTGTGTGTGTGTGTGTGTGTGTGTATGTGTACGTCAGGTGATGTTTATAAGTGGTAAAGGCAGGATGTGGACACAGAATTTTGATTTCAAGTCCAGCTTCTACTTTTCATGCCATGTGTGGAACCCTTGGAATCTGCTCTCCTTTGCAGCCCCTGCCAGGGCTTCACACATGGCCAAGCACTAGGTGGCACCAGTCCTCCCAAAGCTGATGAAGTGGCCACTCCCCAAGAAGGTCAAAATCTGACCCTCTATCTAGCTCTGCGCACTCCAGATTCCCTACACAGGTGTACTTCTGCAATACCCACTAATCTTTTCCTTCTCTGAATTCCATATCTGCCAAAGTCTCTCCTCGTTGTCAGCAGATATCTTGGGAACCTCATTTTCAACATGTTCTCCAATAACAACAGCAATTATTCTTAATCATTATTTATACTAATTTGATGCTTCAGTGAGATTATGCATTATGCTTGTCATTCCTAATTTTTTTCTTTTTTTTCAAACTGTAAGTGAGAATCAATATAAGGGATTGATGTCAAGATTTAGGTAGCTATTAACATGACTAGGGTTATCTAACCTTATTATGTTGATTGTAGTTTCTCTTCTTTTTCTTCCAGCAAACCCTCAAATTGATTTTCAAATGCTGCCATTGACCTAAAGATTCTTAACAAAGGGAGGTTTAAATGCTTTTCATTGTCATGCTTCCTGCCTATAACACCAATTACTGTTCAAAGTTCACAGCAGAGGATTGAATTCTATTGTATCTTTCACTACAGAGTCAAGGGCTCAGTGTCTCCTAGAGACATAGACTAGAAAGAGAGGACATGTATATTCAGTCCCAGCTTTCACACCCAGGAGAAATCTCCTAGACAAAACTACTGCCAGAGAGCCATCAGTTTCTGCTTGAATTATGCCTGGGAGTTGCTGACTCAAAAAGGAGCAAGAGAACTTGGGGTGAGGTTTCAAAAACCTTAATTTAAGCCCTTGCTCAGCCACCAACTGATTTTGTGGCTTTGGGTATAATGCCTGATCTTTTGAAGCCTCAGTCTCTCCATCTGTAAAATCAGGATATTAGACTCCAAATCTGGAAAAAAAAAAAAAATGTCTGTTCTAAACAAGAATCAATGCTTGAAAAGAGTCAACATTAAATACATAATTCAAAATTATATGTGTGATTGTGTGCTTGTTTGTGTGTGTGCGTGGTAAATGGAAGAACATCTCAAGGGCCCTAATCTTGCACTTCAGCCTTACAGAATATTTTCCCAGGTCCTCTAATAAGTCATTGCACCTCCATTTCTTGAGACCTTCAAATACTGACTGGCTCATAGCATGTGCCAGATATAAGGACCTTCGCCTAGAAAGTTATTGCCCTCTCCTCCTTTTTCCACCTTCTCTTCCTCCTCTTTCTCTTCTGTCTCCTCTCCATTTAATTTCATAGCAGACTTGTTCATTTATAGTAACTAGAACTTTTTAGTTGAAAGTGGAAGAAATCCAACTAAATCTAGCTTGAACAAAAGAGGGAATTATTAGAATTATTAGATACTCATAGAGCAACCACACTGCAGAAACTGGAACCAGGGGCACAACCAACATCACAATTTTCTCATTTCAGTTTCCTTTTTACTGGTAATTGGTTCAATTATTTCCTTATGCTGTAGATTTACTTTCTTTGCATGTTCAAAAAATCTGAGTTCCTAAGTTTTGTACCTTTCAGGCTCAATCACCAAATACATTTAGAATCTATTTAGTATCTCCAGTCAAATTATTTGTCTGCTTTGTCCCAAAGAGAAAAAGAGAATCAGGTATCCATCCAGCTGCTGCATTCAGTGATGGATGCTTCTGTGGTCACTGTGTGTGTGTGTGTGTGTGTGTGTGTGTGTGTGTGTGTGTGTGTGTGTGTGTG
>NW_007726289.1:865640-870071 GCF_000696425.1 Galeopterus variegatus | reverse complement strand
ATTTCTTCTGAGCAGTGAGAAACCCTGAAGGGGTTAATTTTCCAGGAACCCTCAAGAGAGAAGCATTCCGGAAAAATAACACTGGACTGGGGTCTTCTCCCAGTACTTATTTTCCACGGCAGAAAGTTACAGAAAAGGAACATAGGTGGTTATAAAAAGAACAGTAAGATAATTGTCATGGCAACACTCATTAATTTGTAAAAAGTAAAGTCGATCCACCAACAAAAGCTTGTTCTTAGCAAACAATTTTCTTTTCCTACAGCAATTTCCTCAGTATATTTACATAACAATCAAGTAAGTTTCTCAACATATCAATCAGTAGGTTAACCTGCACCAAGGACATCTGCCCTTTAAGCCTGCAATTTTGCTGTGTTACAATTCTTTATCCACAACAGAGATTTTAGTTCCTGAATTTGCAAGCTTAAAATTTCTACGTGTAATTTTTAAAAGTTAGGCCATCCCTGAAATTACAGGGTCTTGGAAGCTAGGCCCTGTGAAATACATTTGCTTTATAAATGTTGCTTCACAGTTACGGTGTTGGGTCCTTCTTCCTGCATTCCGCAGCCCTCCACTCCAGTGCCCTCACTAGAAAGTGAACACACGGAACCCTGTATTGCTCAGAGTTGTTCAGGTTATCTTTTTGCCCGCCTACTTTCAAAATCTTAAGAAATCATCCTGGGTGATTATATTCCACAATCCTGCATACTTGATGTAGTCATGGAAAGGGCCAGAAGGCATGGCCCACAAATAGCTGTGTGACTCTGTGCAAGTTAAGTAACCTCTTTATGGCTACTTTCCTCATCTTTAAAATGAAAGGGGAAAAGAAGAAGACATATATTTTATTTATCCCATTTTGCCAGGACTGTAAAGTTCTAACCTCACTCTAATCCTTCAAAATAGAAACTGTATGTGTCAAAATTACTGAACTTTAGAAATGAAGGAATCACCAGCTACAGAGCAGAAATAGTCCTGGGTTTCAGTCAGAAGATCTGGATTCAAATCTCAGTTCTGTTTCTTATCAGCTTATAATTGAGAACAGGAAACATTGCTTTACCTCTCTGATCTTAATTTGTTTTCTATAAAATAAATATTAGTGTACCTTTCTTGTAAGCATTGTGAGGTTAAAAAACAATGTATGTCAAGTATCTGACATAGTGTATCTGTTATGCAGTTCAAAATTCTAACATTCACTAAGTAAATAAACCTGCCTCCCCCTGACACTCCTGCCCCTACAGAGTTGCTTAAGTGAGAAGGATTCAACCTAAAACCAACACATATAGTAATTTACATTTGACTTCGTAACTTCCCTTTTGCAGCTCATAGTTGAAATAATTATTGTTCTTCTTTATCTGTAAATGCATAATACATATAACATGTCTGTCCAGATCATCAGTAACACAGCCCTTCACTATATATCAGTTTCAGTTGTTGTGGAACATGAATGACTTTTATGGAGTGTCCCTCAGGAGGACTTAAAGTAATTTTGGGTATATCTTAGAGCTGTCCTAAAAATCATACTGAACAAGAGGCATGCTCCAAGTTTGTTAAAAACTTATCCATGCAATGGCAGACATATGGCTATTTTATCAAATTCTATAGATGAATATAACTCATTTAATTAGTAATTAATTTAATAATTAATTTAATTTTCAAAAGCTGAAGAAAAAATTCTACCTTGGATAAATTATACAATATTTTAAATTATTCAGTTGAATGATTTAATTAAACAGTCAATAGTTATAATAGACTACACATACTGATTCTTTCCATGAGCCAGATACTTTGCGTACGTTTTGTAATTAATCATCAGAATAGGATCCATGCTATAGATTATGGTTCTGCTGATGAAGAGGGGTTAGAAAGGTTAAGGAACTTGCCCCAAATTAGAAAGATAATTAGTGGCAGAGCCACTTTCTCTGGTCTGTCTCAATTCAGAACTCTTAACCACCATGTTAAACAATGTCTCCCTCTATTGCAATAATCCTGTGATAAATTTTATTATATTCTGAAGCTATAACACCTAAAAAGACAAGAGTTCTCATCCTCAAGATTTAGAATTGTGTTGTCCAATATGATAACATATTGAGCAAATTGAAAAGTTGCTAGAACAAATTAAGATATGCTGTAAGTGTAAGTGCACACTTGATTTCAAAGTCTCTGTACCCCCCCCAAAAAAAAATACAATGCATCTCATTAATAACTTTTATATTGATTTCATATTGAAATTATATTATTTGGGGTATATGTATTAAATAATAATCAAGCCACACATTAATTCCATCTGTTTTCTTTTTCTTTATTTAATGTGGCTATTGGAAAATTTTAAATTACATATGTGGCTTTTATTACTCTTGGATTTGACAGAGTTGGTCTGGTAGACAAGTAAACAGGCCATTTTAATGCAGTTTGATTAGTTTCAAAAGACGTGAGCACAGGGGAAGGCCTGAAGAATCATGAAAGTTTCCTAAAAGAGGTGAGAGCTACAGATAAGTAGTTATTAGAGAGATAAAAAGAAGGAAAAGGTATTTCAGAAAGAGAAAATTAAAATGTTTCACTCCAGAAGCAAGAGATTCCTGAGTGCATTTAGGCAACATCAAGACATTCGGTAAAGTGCAAAGAGTCAGAAGACTGAAGCAGCAAATGCCTCTAGAATTATGAAAGAAGAACTTGCACTATGAAAGACTGGGAGCTAGTCAGTAGTAAGGATCTTGAATAAAATAAATTCCACATGTACCTGCGTAAAGGAACTTTATCCTTCCAGTAAACACTGACCCTTAAGTCACAGCCATGCTGAACTCAGTAAAGAGCATTAGGCAAAACTACTAGTGGTTACATAGATTGGAATTTTCAACTCGTGGAAATCATATCCTCTGCCTTTTGTCAAAAAAAGGATAGTTTTCTTAAAACTATCTCCAAGCAACCCATGCAAAAGTACTTTCTTAGATTAGGAAAAGCAAAGATCAAACAAACAAACAAAACTTTAGAATTGAGATGCACTTGTATGTAAATGCTGGAGTAGATACTGTATAAAACTCTGGATGTTCCTCTCTGGTCTTCTACTTCAATGCTCTGGAAATGACTTGTGGTCTGAGCACACCCATTTTACTCCAAAGGGGAGGCATGCTAATGTCCTTGTACACTTGGGATTGAACAGGGCAAGCCTTTATTTTTTTCCAAAAGAGAATCAGGGACAATTCCGCTCCTGGAGTGTCCTCCAGGTAGATAGGGCTAACTGGAAAACAAGAAAGCTGTATGGCGAGGAATCTCACTAGGAAGAGAAAGAGGAAAGAGGCAGAGAAAATGGTACATACAAAGGCACATGTTTTCTAAAGTATCCTGAAAGAATAAGTCATTCCCCTCTGAGTGTCCCCAGAGCACTTAGTTCTGGCCTCTAGCGTATTCACTCTTGTCATTGTATAGTGATTTCTTTATGTATATATGTTTTATCCACCACTAGACCAGGAGCTTCTTGAGGTCTAAGATCTTGCTGTAGCCTCTGTGTCTTCATGATTAGCAGAACACCTGGGACATCTCCAGTGGTTCACAGATATTTATTTACATAAGGGCAAGAAAACACACATGAATGAATGAAACAATCCACCAGTCAGTTAATACTTTAGAATACTAGCTCTATCATTAACTTGCTAAGTGTCCTTAGACAAGTAACTTAATTTTTCTGGGATTTTTAGAAGGATTTTCTCACATGGTATATGGCCTCCAAATTTCCTTCTAAACTCTCAATATTCTGTGGTCCCACAGATCGGGAAAATAAACTTTCAAGAATCTCTCTCCTCTGTTCTACAGCTCCTTAGGGGAAAACAAAACAAACAAAACAACAACAACAAAAAACCGAATAGCAGCAGCAGCAATATACCTATAGGTCAAACTTAAATATATATTTAATAATAAAAATGTACCAGGGATTTTTTTCTTCCCTTACTTTTATTTTTTTCAGAAGCCCATCTTTTCATAAGCAAATATACAGTTCATTCACTTGCTTCACAGTTTGCAAGAATATGTTATAAATACAAGTCTTTGAAGACATTTATTTTTAAAATGTATAGAACATGCAATCATGAAGTCACAAAAAATAATTAACTTTTTCTATCACATCTTATTTCAGAAAGTCTCAAGAATTTGCACAAACTATGTAGGCATACATGTCACCACTCTTCATGTTTCAAATAATGCCTGGAACACAAACACTCAATGCATACTGTCTGGTAAAATGGGAAATGAAACAGGTTCACTTGAAATTATGGAGGGAGATTTCCCTAGGCTGTATGCTGCTTTCTAAATTAGTGCATATTTGTGGAGTCTCTGAGTGAAAGTATTTTCTATTTTCATTTATCTTTCTCTAAATTTCCTAGGGATAATTCTAACTAGCATTTTTTCAAGATCAATTTTACAAGAAATAAGTTACTTACTATA
>NW_007726289.1:855782-865492 GCF_000696425.1 Galeopterus variegatus | reverse complement strand
ATTTATTTTTAAAATGTATAGAACATGCAATCATGAAGTCACAAAAAATAATTAACTTTTTCTATCACATCTTATTTCAGAAAGTCTCAAGAATTTGCACAAACTATGTAGGCATACATGTCACCACTCTTCATGTTTCAAATAATGCCTGGAACACAAACACTCAATGCATACTGTCTGGTAAAATGGGAAATGAAACAGGTTCACTTGAAATTATGGAGGGAGATTTCCCTAGGCTGTATGCTGCTTTCTAAATTAGTGCATATTTGTGGAGTCTCTGAGTGAAAGTATTTTCTATTTTCATTTATCTTTCTCTAAATTTCCTAGGGATAATTCTAACTAGCATTTTTTCAAGATCAATTTTACAAGAAATAAGTTACTTACTATAAGACACAGTCTTGTGAAAAATATCTTGTCATTCTTTTTATATTGGCTGCTTCCACATTCAGAGCTAGAGTTATTTTATATATTGCAATTAAGTTGAAGTGGTGATATAGTGGCTTAATACCTTTTATGAAATTGCCATACTTCTGACATATGACATCTTTTCATGCTCTGAAAAACTCTAGCACAGTAAAAATTACTCTGAGAATAATTTTTTTTTCCAAAGTGGAACTTTTCATCAAATTTATTTATTCATTCAGTGGACATTTACTGATCAACTAGGATATATCTAGATGCTATAAAGATAATATTAAATGTCCTGCCTTCAAGATTTCAGTGTCTCATCACACATACACACAGACATATGTATGCACACAGACACATGTATATGTGTATGTATACATACATACACAGAATATGAAAATATGCTTTGTAGAAAAATTGATAGAAATTGGTAGCAGGGTAGGACACTGCATTAGTTAGAGTTCTCAGAGAAGCATGGCATCAAGACAGCATTAGACATGCAAGAAATTTATTAAGGGAAGAGTAAGGAGAAGAATTGGATAAACCCCTAGATCAGGGTGCAGGTCTGACGCTTATGGAAGGAGAGCAAAATAAGGAATGGAAGGAGAGCGAAGGAAGGAGACACTGGAGGAGGTATCTCAGACTGCATCATAATTCCAAAAAAGCTCAGCCAGGGCAATGAATCCTCAAGCCAAAGTCATTCATTGGAGAGAACTGCTTTCTACCAGAATGAGCCTGCCTTGGTTCCCACATGTGCTGTCATTGGCAGGGAGCAACCTGCATAGAGCATGAACTTGACCGGAATGCACTGGTGAACCCAAAGGGGCAGAAGCCAGGCCACCAGTCAGTCATGCTCCAGAACAGGAGATGTGAGTGGCTCACTTCCATGCTGCCACAGCCACTTAGTCCATTATAGGGGATTAGAACTGTCTGCCTCAAAGGGATCTGACATCTGATCTAAGACATAAGAGTTGGGAAAAGATATGGTCAGATGAAGGCTGATAGAGGCAAAGTATCCCAACAAAAAGGTATAGCTTGAGTTAAATCATAGAGGAAGGCAAGAGCTGGTTATGAAGGCAATTATTAGCAGTTTGATATAAGTAAGGCATAAAATGTAAATAAAGCAGGAAGTGGTGCAAGATGAGGCTGGGGAGGTTAGGCAGAGGCCAAATGAAGAGTGGATTTATGTTGCAATGTAATTATCTAGTGGGTAATAAGGAGCCATTGAAAGGATTTAATCAAGAAATGTCATAATTATACATGAATTTTACTAAATTACTATGGTAGCTGCTGAAGAGGATAGACAAGAATAGAGAAATCTAGATCCATTAGGAAACTGTTTTGGTAAGATAAGGACCCGCACAGAAATGGAGAAGAGGAATACATGATATATTAAGAATGTAAAGTAAGTAAGATGGAATTGTGGGATATGAAAGAATTAGACATATTCAAGGATGACTTGCTTTGGTCTGTCTTAGTTGTCTGAGTGGATGACGGTACTATTAACCACAATTGAAATAGGAACAAAGGAATGTATCAAAGAATGTGTACAATGTGAGAAGATCAGTTGACTGAGTGCAGAACTTTTAGTAACACCAATTTCCTTAGGTGGAGAGAAGAGAGAGTTCACAGAGAACAAAAAAGGTATCATTAGAAAGAAAAGAGGACACTTCAAACAAAGTAGAATTACAGGATTTATAGAAGCTCCTAGTTTCAAGAAGAAGGGAACTCATTAACAGCCTGGCACAATGGTGTATTAGAGTAGCTGCTACTGGCTTGTGAGAACTGATTGTTAAATTGTTAGAATTTTGCCAGCCAGTTGTTAAGGGCAGTCACGACTAATAATTAAATTATATAAACATGCAATAAAATAAATCATTTAAAGTAGAGGTAATAAATATTCAAATCTTATCACTTCTTAATTACTTTATACATTTTACTACTTTCTCTGATCTTGAGGTTATTTACATCTCTTACATCTGTATAGTGGAAATACCTAATAGTGTGCAGCATGCCTCTTCACAACTCAGTGTGTTGTTCAGTAAAACCATATTGGTAGCTTCAAATCAACCATGGTGGGAGTACTTATACCATGGGAATTGATAAATGCTTTAATCTTAGAGAGTCGTCTGGTCATGGGAAACCTAGGAAGCCCAGCTTCAAACTATGCGTGTAGGAGCAATGTTAGTTCATTAGATGCAATCTATGACAGGGTATTAGGCTTTCTTTTCTCAGGAATGGATTGAGTCCAGCTACAAGAGACCACAGTTTGTTTATAGGCTCAAGGAATTAAATCAATAGGAAAGGAGAGGCTAAAGACACCCTAGAGCTAGGGATAACTGAAATATCATGGCCCTCCCATGGTTAAGAGTTCAAGAGGGTGCCCAGGTAAATGGGCTACCCTTTAATGAAAGAAGAATCACTTTCTCTCTGGGCTTGAAGAGATACCACAAAGTATGGATGTAGATAGTGTGGTCAGAGTCAAGAGTTAGTAGAGAATTGAGGTAAACGGGATGTGAGGTCCTCAGGTATCCCAGATGAAGTATGAGGCTTAGCCATTTTCTGGGACTGTGTTAAACTGGACTGGCATAATAAGTGTTGACAGACACTCGGAAAGGACTCATGGGTGCTGCCAAGGGTCCAGCTGAGATTATTGACCATAAGTGTGTATTAGCGCCAGTCTAAACAGCTGGACTCAGCTGCTGAGGCATAGACATGTAGAAAACAACACACTCCAAGGTGGGGGTTTTATGGGTAAAGAGCTTTGCAGATGCAGGAGTGAAAGTAGTTTAGATGATCAACCACGAGACCCAGACTGGGCAGGGGAGGAAGAAAGGCCGGGAGGAAATGCAACATTTCACAGAGAGGAGGTGTTATTTGACCAACGATTTGCTGGGAGGCCTCAGTTAGGTAGGGACGATTGCCTGGGTGAAGACTCGCAGGAACACTTGGTTGTTCAGAGCAGACAGAGCTCCAGTTAGGATAAAGGCTCCTGCTGTTTCTGTGGACAGCACTTCAGAACTCCATTTCAGTTTGGGGCCTGGTCACAGGATGGGTTAAAATATAGGCAGAGGAAGGTCTGCTGAGAGGAGGGAAAAAGACGACTCTCTTGGGGCAGATCATCATGGAGCTGAGTTCCTGATAGGTCAGATATTGGTCCAAGGACTAAAGAGAGCACTTATGGATAGATAAGTGGTCTTTGTACTCTAAACCTTGCAGTGACCCGTAACTAAAAGCAATAATCTTTTATCTGTAGAAATAGTGTTTAAGTGCCAAATTTCAAAGCCAAGTAAGCGAAAATATAGACATATACATACGTATTTTTTTCCCAATAACTTGGTGACTCAGAATCAGCTCAGAATCTTGGACTACAGTGGTCTTCCATAGGTTGCTTTAACTCAGATGTGCATTCCTGGACCTGGAATGGAGGAATACAGGGAAACGGCATCAGCAACCTCTTTTGAAGCCGGTTGCTCCATTACTCTGAAACCCAGCTTGAAGCATAGGAAATGTAGATCTGTATGGTTGGCCTGACTCTAATTAATTAGAATTAAAGAAAATCATCCTTCTTCTCTAGGACTGTTTCCCCTCTGGAGATAAAGGATTGGGATGATTTGACTCTATTATCCAGCGATCCTATGTGTAGATCGCAATAGCAGGCAGCATAGCTGGACCTCATACTTAAACCTCTCTCTCTCTCTATGGGTGTGTGTGTGTGTGTGTGTGTGTGTGTGTGTGTGTGTGTGTGTGTGTGTGTCTGGTGTCACATTGTCTCCATCTCTGCCACTCTTAGTCCTGGCTTCATGCATACCTTCTCTGTGCAGATTTGTTTTCTGCACTTAGTTATCAGTGACAGAAAATGTCCCCCACTTCTGAATCTGCTTCAGACTCATGGCTTTCGTACTCAGAATCTTTGCCTCACAGTTTTTGTCTTTGGATTCCAGTACTGAGAAGGGAGAGATTCGAATTGGCTTAGCTTGGATCAGGTGCCCACAAAGCTGTAACATGTTGCTCAAAAATCACAGGACTCAAACATGCCATAAATGGAGCAAAGGAGGCTCTTCCCGAGAAGGAAGCAGGCTGGGCATCCTTATTAAACATCTCATGCCATGCCCTCCAAGGTACTTCATTTTCTCAATGTGTATGATTCTTTGACACTTCAAGCCTCTCGGTACTTTCATGCTCAGTTTATGCTACGTTTGTAGGTTCTTCTAGATGTGTTATTTTATACAGCTCTTCATAGTCTTGTCTCTTCCTGTCACAAGCTTCTGTCTCAATAGCCTGCGTCTTTCCTTTGTTGATGTTCTGTTTAGTGCAGGGGTTGCTGGGCACACAGTTTGAGTAATGGGAGTGCTGACTGCTGGTTTTATGAGTCCCTCCTTGACACTCAGGTCTCTAGACAGCCCCAGGACCCCATATAGACTTTCATTGCCACAAACTCCTTGATTTCAAAATACCATTGGCTAACGGTATTCACTACAAACACAACTACACACTCATATAAATTGAACGTGAAGATGAGACATATGTCAAGAAATAGCCAAAAAAAAACAGAACACAAGTTCAGAGAAAACTGGTGAGAACGCCACAGAGAAAAAGCACATGAGAGTTACAGGCTTTGAATTCTATTTCGCTTTTTACCTCTGACCTTATAGAACATTACCTTTCTCTTTTATCCCATCAGATTGGCCACACAACAAGAGTGTAAACCAGGGTATTATAAAAGGAATCAGAGGGTGATCTGAAAGTGCAGGAGGAGAAGGGCCCCTAAACTGGCTTGGAGTGGACAGAGGTGTGAGGGAAAGTAACCCAGAGTAAGGGCCAGAAGTCTCTATTTATCATGACCTATAAAACAAGCCATCGCCGCTGAAGCTGGAGACAGAGAAATGATAGCAGCTGGGCATATTATTTTAAAGATGTTTTCCCTGTTCCAGATTTCATAGCAAATTAAGTCACCCTCTCCCCATCTTCCCACATCCCCTGACCACCCTAGACCTCACTCACCCCCTGCAGGTTGCTGAAGTCAAATCCTGCTACATGAACAGGGGGCGATCTCCCAATTACTTAGACTCCCCATGGGCAGCTCCAGTGCAAGTTTAAGCTCGCTTCTTGCTCTGCACTTGATGAATTCTGACAGCACGTCAGTTCTGTCCTCCCTTCAATAGCCATCAGATATTGATGGTTGGAGCAGGTGTGCTTCCTGGGGTGCAAATAAAACGATGGTCTGAACTCCAAGTTTCTTTGAGAGTGTAATTCCGCTATTATCTGGGTGGAAATGTGGAGCTGTCTCTCTCATGTCATATTACAATTCTGGTGTGACAGAATGATGTACACACACTGGTTCTTAAAAGACCCCCTGGCAAACCAAGCTGGAGCCAAAAATGGAGCCAAAATCTTCCTTGAAGGCCTCTGAAATGCACCTGCTGAAACAGGAGTGGGAATGCTTCCTATAGTGGGTGTCGGCCAGGGCAAAAATTGCCATCCAAGGACTGCCTGGAAATGTGTGGGGCACTTTGGGGTGTCTTGAAGAGAAAAAGGAATTGCTAGTGGCATTTTATGCCTGCAATGCACAGCATAGCTCCTCACAGGGAAGAACTGTACTGGATAAAATGCCATTATGACTATGTAGCTAAACCAGGCCTGATCTCCTGAGTTTGCAGGGCAAGGCCCAAGATTCCCTCTCCTCCACCCCAGATTCTTTTTCCTCATCGACCATGCTAAGTAGGTCACCAAATCCACTGTGAATCTGTCATCTAAATCAGTGGTCTTCATGCCATTTAGTTCACACAGCCTATGGAAGAATTACAAAACATGACTCCATATCCCCTCACACATTTTTTAGTTGACATCTATAATTTTTCATCATAAATGTAAATAGTTGCAGGGGATGTAATTTACAGCCCATTGTAAAAATTAACATTTAAATGTAAAATTGTAACATCACTCTTTTGAATGTATTCAAAGGAATCTAAATACTAGGGTGATTTTAATACCTACCATCATCCATTTTAAAAATACATGAACAAGCTCTTTAACAGGAAGAAATCTTACTTGTTACTTTCTCTCCTTGCACTTGTATTTCCAATCCATTTCCCCATGAAATTTTATCCTTATGTAATTTATTTGTTATGCTTCAAAGTCTTTTATTGATCGGCCTACCAAACATCTCTAAAACAAAAACATATATGTAAATTAGATTTTTCTCATTTCCTGAAACATAAAACTCTAAGTGTTAATTTTTTCTTCCAGATTGAGTTATTATTACAGTTATTATTCATGGATTAATCAAAACCACATTTTTTTAACTTTAGTGAATAATTATTAAAGGTGAAAGCAAAATTTTATTGGAAATGCATCTCAGAGAAATATTTTTTTTCCCAATTAGTTCATGTATCCATGGATAATGATTAATTATGAATAGAATAAAGAAGATTCAGCATCAACTGTATTCTTATTTCTCTTTTGGTTTTCTAAATGTAAGAATTGAGAAAACTTTTTCACATATACAGATGGATGGAAATGGAAAGATTTTGCTATAGCAATTTTTCTCATTTTTTATCTCCTTCTGAATAACATCCCAAAGATCATAGCATGATCTTTCACCAAAAATTATTTATAATGATCATCAGTTGACAGTTTTATTAGGTCCTTTTTCAATGTCTTTGAAAGCAAAGAATAGGCAACCCCATCACCAAAGGATTTATTACCCGGACTCTGGCCCTTCAACTTCATAACTCTTCACCAATATTTTGAGATGTTCTTTATTTGGTGCCTATAAGGTTTTTCCTGCTGGAGCAATGCACCCTAAGGAGGCTAGGGTGGGTGAGAGGTCCCCCTTTCATTTTCAGAAAAAGATGTTTTCTCAAGTAAAGGTAAAAGAGAACTTATTTGATGTTTCCCTCAACCCCAAGAACTTCTATAGATAGTTGAGGTTTATGAGACCCACATGAAAGTATTGGCAAATACATCTGTGTTACCTTAGTGCCTCCTGAAGAGTTTTTTTGGTCACCCAAGTATATGCATATCCTAGTTTTAAGTCCACTATTCTAAATAAATGTAAAATAATCTGCTGTCCTTCATTTTTGCATCTCTTACTTTGTCTAGGCCCCTGTTATCTCTTATCTAGACCAGGAATTTTTGAAATACATTGTAAGAATATAATGTGAGCCACCTATGTAATTTAAAATTTTCTAGTAGACACATTAAAAAAGTAAAAAGCAGATAACAAGGAAAAGACAGGTGCTATTAATAATATATAATCTATTTAACTTATAATATATAAAATATTATTTCAATATATGTAAAATTAACAGTGATGTATTTTATATTCCTCTGTATTTAGATCTTTGAATCCAATGTGTATTTTATATTTACGGCACATGTCAATTTGGACACGTGCTTAATAGGCACATGTGGCTCCACTTCCTGGTTGCTGTGTTGCATGGCACAGCTCTCTAGTGCTGTTAGACTAATCATGTAAAAAACACTTAGCTTTCACTGAAACTTTGAATGGCTCTTTACCACCTTTAGTACGAAATCCAAACTCCTTAGTGTGGCTTACATTCCTAGATGAATAGTTCTCAGCTTTTGTCTCTAATCCATTGCTCACCGTTCCTCCTTCAACTTCCAGATCACCAGGATAACTCCATACTCTACAGACCCATTTCTCTCTTTCATTAGGTGCTTTCTTCACAGATTCTGTCCCCCTGTGCTCCCTCCACCTTCACCCCTGTTCTGTGAGGTTTAATGCACAGTCCAAGGGCTGGCACAGAAGCTGGTCTTAATAAATAAATTACTAAGTGAGTAAATTACTTAATAAATGAATTAAATGAATAAATCTACCCTAAAAAGGGATTCTTTAAAAAAAAAAAAAGACCAGCAACTACATTTGCAGAAAGGGGTGAAAGAGTTTGTGGAAGAATATACATGGTGTCTGTTTTTGCTTAAATATAAAGATAAAGTGCTTTTCCAGGTTGGAGGGTGGGAGGAGGAAACCTGGCTGGGCAATTGTGTCCGCTTTTCCTATCAGATTAGAAAGGGGACTGTGAAATGAAAATGAGCAGGAACAGGATAGCACCTACATCTATATGAGCAAAACACTGTGACAAGCCCAGCTCTCTGAGGGAGCTGCTCAAAGCAGTTTGTAGACTATCTTTAAAGCAAGTAGCTATCCCAAAGAGATAAGTCAAAAGGTGCAATTTCTTTTGACTATGTCGATATTCACAGAGATAAGACTTCTCTATCCCTCATGGCTTTTAAAATGAGAGACATAATCAATAGTCCCAATACTGGAAGTTGATAATGGGGGATGTGTGGAAGACTTCTCCAGTCTGGCTATTGATATCACAGAGGGCTTTGTCCAAAATTAAGAGATGTTATTATACTGCAGAACCAACCAAATTAGCGTGATTGAAGTGCCTATTCCATGTCTTCCAGCCCCTGCAGGAACTCTAAGCATTCAGAAAGCTGCTTTTGCTGCCTGTACTTTATACCCAGAGACTTGCATTCTTGTAAAAGTAGCTTGAAAATACATGTATTTTCCACCTCATAGCACATAGAAGGGAGTAGTGAACAACGTATATTACTTGCATTAAATTAAATTAAGTTTAAATTACCTAATGACCACCTAATATGCAAGTGTTTAAAACATATGTATCCCAGCAACTGTAACAAATACATATTCATTTATTTGAACAAAATATTAAGTCCTTAATATGCCTTAAATCCTAGCACGACACTGTGCTAGGATTTAGGCATACAATGATAAGTTAGGCCACTTCCTAATTCTGAGGATTTTAAAATATAGTGAGGGAGGAAGAAAATATAACACTACACAAGTCCAGTACCTGACAGCAGAGAAACTCATATAGCATTTTGTGAACAGTAATGTAATTTGGGTATTTAAGGGCTGTATTTCATTATTATTATATTCCTGACAGCTAATGAATGATCAGCACAAACAAGTACACAATGAATGTTGTATGAAGAGGGATGTGATTATTTTTTTCTTCTTTCCATAATACTAATTGTAGTTCTCCTCTCTTCTCAAAAGACTCAAGAAAGGGAAGTAGGAAGAGAAGAAAATTAGGAAATTTAGCAGATGAAATTTATCAGATCAACAAGCCAGCAAACTCTCTTCCTCTGGTCTTTTCTACTGCAAAGTTTGACTAAAACTCATCCTAGCAGCACACCAAGTATGTCCCACCAAAATTATCTTTTGGGATCCCTTTTAGTTCTAAAACATTTCTTAGTGAAATTGAAAAATATCTATTTCAGGAGAATATTTCAGCAAAACTAATACT
>NW_007726289.1:853861-855314 GCF_000696425.1 Galeopterus variegatus | reverse complement strand
TCAAGAAAGGGAAGTAGGAAGAGAAGAAAATTAGGAAATTTAGCAGATGAAATTTATCAGACCAACAAGCCAGCAAACTCTCTTCCTCTGGTCTTTTCTACTGCAAAGTTTGACTAAAACTCATCCTAGCAGCACATCAAGTATGTCCCACCAAAATTATCTTTTGGGATCCCTTTTAGTTCTAAATCATTTCTTAGTGAAATTGAAAAATATCTATTTCAGGAGAATATTTCAGCAAAACTAATACTGTTAGAAGAGCCTAAAGGAATCATCGCTGTGCCCAATCTACCAGCTGAGAGGTACTCAGACAGTGGAGAGATTATGACTTGTTATTTTAGATACTCAGCACTTAAGTAATTTTCATGCAACTTTATGTTTGCCTAGAAGACCACATCCAGATATGGCAAATGGAGAAAATATAATATTTTGTTAAATTCCCTGTTAAAACGCCACGGTATTTGTTTCCAATTATTATTAATTACCTTGATATTCATGAGCAAACAAGAGTTTTATCTCTCTTACTTAATTGAAATTTTATTATAAGCAAACAGAAATATTGGAAATTACCCTATATGTATGCACATACACAGCCACAGGCTTTTAAATCATTTATTCATTTAAGAAAGAATAATTGAATTATTTCTAAGTGGAATGCACTATGGCTGGTGGTGAGAAAGGGGGGCCTGGACTGGCTCTATTTGAGGCCCTACTATGTGTTAGGTTCTTGCATACACATACTATTTTATTAAATCCTAACAATTATTAGTGGGGTTTATAGTATTATCCCTATTTTAAAAACGAGGAATCAAAGACTCAGAGTGATTGAATAATATACCCAAGGTCGTATAGTAAATGGTAGAACTACGATATAAATATGTTTGCTCAGCTCTATTTTTAAAATTTTTTAATGTCTTTTTGAAATTGAAACATACTTGATTATACATATTTATAAGGTGCACAATTGACTATCTGTATTTTTGTATAGTATGTGATGATCAAATCAATATTATTAGCATGTTCTTCATTACAAATTGTAATTATTTTTTGTGTCCCTTACTCAATTACTCTCTAAACACCCTCCTCCTCCCCCTTTCCCATTTCTAGTAACTATAGGTCTGTTCTCTCCTTCTGAAAGTTCAACATTTTATTGTGTTCTTTCTCTCTCTCTTTCTTTCTTTCTTTCTTTCTTTCTTTCTTTCTTTCTTTCTTTCTTTCATTCTTTCTTTCTTAGCTTCCACTTTTGAGTGAAGATGTGTGGCATTTCTCTTTCTGTGCCTGGCTTATTTCACTTAACATAATTTTCTCCAAGCTCATCCATGTTGCTGTGAAAATGTTTGCCCAGCTTTAAAACATGATTTTTAACATAGGACCTTGCTATGCATGTCCACTTGTAGCTTCCTGTTAGTCTAAGTAAGTGGTTCTTAACTGGGCAATTATGTCCCCCCAAGGGACA
>NW_007726289.1:843671-853292 GCF_000696425.1 Galeopterus variegatus | reverse complement strand
CTCCTTCTGAAAGTTCAACATTTTATTGTGTTCTTTCTCTCTCTCTTTCTTTCTTTCTTTCATTCTTTCTTTCTTTCTTAGCTTCCACTTTTGAGTGAAGATGTGTGGCATTTCTCTTTCTGTGCCTGGCTTATTTCACTTAACATAATTTTCTCAAAGCTCATCCATGTTGCTGTGAAAATGTTTGCCCAGCTTTAAAACATGATTTTTAACTTAAGACCTTGCTATGCATGTCCACTTGCAGCTTCCTGTTAGTCTAAGTAAGTGGTTCTTAACTGGGCAATTATGTCCCCCCAAGGGACATTTGGTATTGTCTAGAGACGTTTTTGATTGTCACAGGTGGGAGTTGCAACTGGCATTTAGTGGGTAGAGGCCAGGGAAGCTACTAAACCTCCTACAACAAACAGGACAGGCCCCTACAACAAAGAACCATCCAAAATGCCAGTAGTGCCAAGGGAGAAACCCTGGTATAAATGAGGATAGAAGATATGTTAGCGAACGTTCTTTTAGTTTAGTTGTTGGCTAAAGTTCTTCAAGTGCTTTTAGTTGAACTGACAATAGCTTTCTTAAACTTTTTAAAAATAATTTATCAGAAAATATTGAAGTATCTTGTGTCATTAAAAGATGAGTTAAACAACAGAAAACTCCAGCGTGGTTGGTTGTGCAAGAGTCTTAGTAACAGGAATTCCTGAACTCCCCACTCCAAAACATTGTTATAAACAAGCTTGATTCAATTTTCAGAGCATTCAGTCTCTTCCTCTAGGTAAAAAAGAAGTCAGATTACTCAGTTTGGGTCAGGTGACTTTGCCTAGAAATCTGGTACAGTGTGACCCATCCATTTCTACTAGATTATTTCCAGAAAAGACAGCTTCCCCAAGAAAGACCTACCACCACCTGTATTCATTTTCCCCTGACATGAGTCAGTAAGCAATATGTCACTTGAGTATCTGTTGTAGCTTCTCAGTGCCAAAAATTACATATATAACTGTTGATATTTTTTAAAACCCTTAACATTGTTTTGGGCTCTGACTAGATGATAACTCCAGGCTTCAGAACAGTTGAAGCTTGAATAGATCTTTAGATCCGAAGCTATAGTTTAGCTCCTAATGAGCACAAATATGTTTAGCTTAGCTTTCTAGGAAATTGGGCATTTGCTCGTGGCTCTCATCTTGCCCAAAGCTCTAAATCTAATCCTCTCATCCCAGTGCCATAAGACGCTATCATTTTAATTCAGGTTTACTGAATATCCACTAAAGGAAGCAACACAGAAGGGGGTGCCCAGGAACTGGAGCAAAAGAAGATGGAAGTAGAATATTATGATTGTTGTATAGTCTAATATATTGTAGGTGCTTTATAAATGTGTACTGAATTAATAAATGACTAAATGAATGATAGATATTGGGAATTTATCCCAAAATGAGTAAAAATCCCTCTGTATTAAAATCAGATAGTGGTTCCTGTTAGTTATTACCATAATATCCAGTGATTTTCATGCAACCAGAGCTCAGAATTCAGGAGTGTAGGTGGGTTCTGGAACAGAAGAGATCTAATGTGCCTCCTGGATGGCTGGGTTGTGGGTAAGGGGGAGGGGGGTATAAAGGGGGTGGGGAGAGGGATAAGAGAAAGCCCACCTGTTAGCTTGGGATTCAAGTTCAGAATTCCTTCCATACTTATGGATATTGCCAAGAGCAATGGATATTAGCCAAGATATGAGGATGTGGACCCAGATGGATGTGTGTGTGTGTGTGTGTGTGTGTGTGTGTGTGTGTGTGTGTGTTCATAAAGAACCAATTGACCTTGGAAAGTGATAAATCTTTAAAAGTGACAGCTTTCGTTTTTGCTTTGATTTCTAATCTGATAATGGAGATAAATCCTTGCAATGTGTTCAGCAATCTAAATGCTGCTGTAGTTACAGTTGTTCTTAATAAGAACAATTTAGTTTTTTAGAGCAGAGTTGTGCAAAATATAAGTTTGACCTAACACATCCCTAACAAGTCCCCTGGAGTTACCTGTGACTTAAAGACTTTTTAATAAAAGAAATAAGGGACACAGCAGTTACAATAGGACTCAGACAGCCATGAGGCAGCCTGAGCTAAACTGTGAAAGAATGGAGACAAGGTAAGACAAAGACTGAGGCTGAGGACTTCTCAGGCAATATCCTAAATTGTTACAAGAGCAACACCCAAAACCACCAAAAGGAAGCTGTTGATGATGGACGGAGTTTTCCAGGGATGTAACTGCTTCAACGAGAAGAGCGAGGGACCAGGACAGGGAGGTTGCCTGCGAAAGGCAGGTTTGCACAGCAAAGGAAACAAGACAACGTACAGAGTGGGAGAAGATATTTACAGACCGTGCATCTGACAAATGATTAATATCCAGAATATACAAGGAACTCAAACAACTTAATAGTAAAAAAACCAAATAACCCAATTAAAAAAAACAGGCAAAGGAGCTGAATAGGCATCTCTCAAAGGAAGATATACAAACAGCCAGCAGACACATGAAAAAATGTTCAACATCACTCAGCATCAGGGAAATACAAATCAAAACCACACTGAGATATCATCTCACCCCAGTTAGACTGGCTATTGTCAAAAAGACTAAGAATAACAAATCCTGGCGAGGATGCAGAGAAAGGGGAACCCTCCCTACACTGTTGGTGGGACTGTAAATTGGTGCAGCTGTAATAGAAAATGGCATGGAGGTTAGTCAAACAACCACAGAGAGATCTTCCATATGATCCAGCAAATCCAATGCTAGGTTAACTACCCAAAGGAATGGAAATCATCATGTCGAAGAGATACCTGCACTCCTGTGTTTATCGCAGGATTTGGAACCAACTTAAATGTCCGTTTACAGACAACTGGATAAGGAAAATTCAGTATATGTACTCAATGGAATATTACTTTGCCACTAAAAAGAATGAAATTCTTCCTTTTGCAGCAACATGGATGAATTTAGAGAAAATTATGTTAAGTGAAATAAGTCAAGGACAGAAACACCGCATGTTCTCACTCATAAGTGGGAGCTAAAAAATAAACAAACAAATGTAAAAAAAGAAAAAAAGAAGATACAACAATCACAATAATATGTTGAACTTTCAAAAGGCAAGAACAGAACTGAGGTTACCAGATAGGGATGGGTGGGGAGGGGTGCGGGGAGTGGGGTAAGGGAGGAATTGGTAAAGGGCCATGAAAAATGATTGTATTGTATGATGTTGAATACATTAATTATCCTGATTTTGGTATCACATATTGCACACAGGTATTGATATTCATCTCTGTACCCCACAGATATGAACAGTCAACTATGTTACAAAAAAAAATTAAAAATAATTCTAAGAAAGCAAGATGGTTATTTCTGCAAAGTCTTTTAAAAAGTAATTTAAAATATTTCGTATATTAAATGAATACAGTTATATTGTGGAATCTAATGCAGACTTTTAAATAAATATGTAAACATAGTTGACATTACAAATGCATTTTGAATTCAGAGTTTGGCTCTTTGACTATGGCTGCAGAACCTCAGGTGTAGACATCTGTGATCCTCCATCATGGGATGCTTTCAAGGAAACATTTGAGAAACTCTGGCTCAATGGCAAAGGTTATTGTGAATTTAGAATCAAGTATATTTACAAAGTAGATGATCTTGAATGCATCACTTAGTCACTGTGAACCTAAATATTAAATGGAAATAACGTCAACACAGCATTGTGAGAATTAAAAAATACAACTTTGGAAAGCTCCATGTACCTGGTTCATAGTAGGTGCCAATTTAATGTCAGTTCCATCCTTCTCCTTCCCACTTGTTCGTACATTGTTATAAAACCAACTGGCAACCAGCAATACCTCCCCTGCGTGTTTCTTTTTCAGCAGCAACTCCCTGGTTCAATTTTACTGTGCTCCACAGCTCGGTAGGCAAGCAGTGCGTGCAACAAAAAATTATGAAATGCAATCTGTCTCTTTAATAAAAACAGGAAAATTGCAAACATAAACTTCATTCATAAAACACAAAAATAATTAGTTCACTGCACTGTTCACAATATCCTGTTTCTCCAGCACCCTAAAGCAGGATGTTTTACTGAAACTCATGACATTTATGGATCTAATTTATAGTTTTTTGTTGTATGCCAGAACAACAGATTATCAAGACTAGACAATATTAGCCTAAGAAATCAGGATGCATCTAACAGAAATACAAATCTCATTTATTCTCCACACGTTATAGTTAAACACCCAGTTTTCTTTCAAGTTCAAATGAAGGTACTGCAGATATTTATAAGTTGACATTAATAAATGCATGAAGTAAATAGATGGAGTAAATACTACCTTTTTACTTTAAAAAGAGAATTATAAATGGAGTTCAAAATAAATGAATCGAGAGTAGTTAAATGAATATGCTTCATGCAGTAGGTAATAAAGTCAAGGAGCTTATTAATCTCAGAAGTGTTATCAGTTAAAAAATATAAGAAGAGACAGCATAATACGCTGGAAAGAATCAGGCACTCTTGGGTTTCAATTCCACCTCTCCCATGTAAACATTGCTTAGGTGCACAGATTGCAGTTTCGTTGTTTATGACGATGGACATAATAATACTCACTTACAGTGTTGTTAAGACAGAATGACAGATGTCAGCAAAGAACTATGCACAGTGTTTGCACATCAAATGTGTTTTATAAATGTAGCTTTCCTTTCTTTTTAACAGAAAGTAAGTAATAAAGTAAGAAATAAAGTAAGGAATGATAGATCATCTGTATTATTGTTTTCCAACATTTTTTAAGTCATAAGATTCTCCCCCTCCCCCATTTATTTCCCAAATGAAATGCTATATAGTAGCTTGTTACATAAAGACTTTTTTCCTGCTGGGCAAAATTTTATATATGTGTATGTATGTGAATACCCACACATACATTTGTTTAAAGATCATTGAATGATGAAAAGTGAGGATGAGGAAGCTGAAAATACTAGTACTATAAATAAGAAATAAGAAATAACTTTTCAAGATAGAGAAGTGCATTTAGCTTGCTGCAGAGGCAGGGCTGNGGAATGATAGATCATCTGTATTATTGTTTTCCAACATTTTTTAAGTCATAAGATTCTCCCCTTCCCCCATTTTTTTCCCAAATGAAATGCTATATAGTAGCTTATTACATAAAGACTTTTTTCCTGCTGGACAAAATTTTATATATGTGTATGTATGTGTATACCCACACATACATTTGTTTAAAGATCATTGAATGATGAAAAGTGAGGATGAGGAAGCTGAAAATACTAGTACTATAAATAAGAAATAACTTTTCAAGATAGAGAAGTGCATTTAGCTTGCTGCAGAGGCAGGGCTGGCTCAGGCTGCTCTGGCAGCAGAGTAATGGAGTGCAGGCAGATGGAAGAGGTGCTGGGCCTGGGGGTAGGGAGTGGGGGGTGCAAATTCTGTCCCTCCACTGAGGAGACAGTAACTGCTCTGAATGTGAGCTAATCACCTGACAACTAGATATAGTGAGAATCAATCCCCCTTTCCTGGGATATTATGTAAAGCAATGCATACTTTCATTAACGATCAAAGCCCTATATTTTTAGCATGCAAAAGTCTTTCTTAATCTGCTTTTCTCTACCTTTTTGTTCTTAGACTAGTGAAATTTGTAAATGTGATCTTTTATCAAGGATCTAATATCACATACAACTACCCAGCCCTCAATAAAATCATTGTGAAAGAAATTGTATTTGCTGTATTCCATTAGTATTTTATATAATGATCAGTATCAGGAATGTCAGAGTTCAGCCTTTTAATATCTTACCAGCCTATGAAATACATTATACTATTTCCACCCCAGAAGTATTCAACATTTGGATTTGAGGACCATCTGCTGCCCTGTCACATGTCACCAAGGGTGAGGCAGACAAGCGTGATGAACTGATAAGACTCAAGGAAAGATCAGAGCACTTTTCTCTCTCTCTCTCTCTCTCTCTCTCTCTCTCTCTCGCTCTCGCTCTCGCTCTCGCTCTCGCTCTCCCCCCCTCCGAATCTGTCTCCTCTTTTACTCTCACTTCACTCTCTCTTTTAAAGCTATTTTTGCATAGTAAAAGAGAAAAGGAGAAAACTGTGTTGATGTATAATGTTACAAAGCTGGACTTTTTAAAAAAAGAGGTTTCGCATAACATATTCCCACCCCCACTCCCATGAACAAAGTGAGTGTTGTATAAGAGGGAAAGTGTCCGTAAAGAATATTAAAATGTAAGACTTAAAAACTGAGGCTTCTGAAAAGTAGATTTATAGGGAAAAGAAAACAGTATAAACCTACTTAACATACGAATGAAGATCACCTGGGTTTGAATTTTGTCCTACCTAAAGCTGACTACTACAGGAATCAAGGCAGAGACCTAGCCACACTAGGTATTTATTAGCATCTCACAGATGTGGTGCCAGAAGTGCCATTTGAATTGCAAATTAAATGTTCTCCATAGCTCTGCTGATACTCTAAACTGTATCAGTGTCTTGAACTATCCGCCTTTTCATTTCCCAAGTGGTTTATAGCAAAACCTTCTTTAAATGATTAAAGAAGAAAATCTTCCTAAGACAAAATGGAAAAAGCCAAGGTTGATGGTATAATAATACCATAACAATAAAAACAACACTGCTAATTTTAAAAATGGCAGAGCTCTTCAAAAAGCAATGTGATGGATTCTGGACTTTGGTGTCATACAAATCTGGGTTTGAATTCTATTTCTAACACTTACTAGCTGTGTGACCTTAGAAAAGTTATTTAGCTTCAGCTCTCTTTTACATAAAATAGGAATAGATCAGAGGAGAGAACAGATCTATAGTTACTAGAGGTGGGAAAGGGGAGGAGGAGGAAGGTAGGGATTAGTTGGGTAAGGGACACAAAAATAATTACAAATTGTAATGATGAACATGCTAATAATATTAATTTGATCATCACATACTGTACACAAATACTGATAGTCAACTCTGTACCCTGTAAATATGCATAAGCTAATAATATTAATTTGATCATCACATACTGTACACAAATACTGATAGTCAACTCTGTACCCTGTAAATATGCATAAATAAAAATAATAAATAAATAAAATAGGAATAGAAATTTTATCTACTTTATTGGGTTGTTCTGATCTTTAAATACTACATTTCCCAGCTTCCTTTGCATATGACTATATAATATCTGGAGGATGAGATATGGGTGAGATAGATTCAAATAACTTACAGAAAGTCTTAGAAAAACCCCATGAAATTCTTCATCCCTTTTCTACTTCTGTAGTGACCTTGGAAGGCATAGTAAAAATGCCATAGTGCTAAGATAGGAGTAGCCAGGGTCCCCGAGTCACCACTCAAGGAATCTCTGAAAAGAAGAGACTCCAAACACACGCCAATTGTACTGTGACTGAGAAACAATTGTTTGTGGGGTTAAGTTTGTGAGATATTAGAGTTAATTTGTTTCCGTAGCCTAGTCTAGCCTGTCTTAGCTAATATAGCAACTAGCATTAAGCATTGACTTTGCATTAGGCATTACATTGAGCACTCTATATATTTAATTTTCAAACCAGAGTTATAAACTATATAGCATTTTTTCAAATGAGAAAAATTAAACTTAGAGCAATTAAGAAATGTGCCCAGAATCAAAGAAGTGGGAAATAGCCTAACTGGGATTTGAATTCATATCTGTGTCTGCAGAGCCTGCCAGTTTGATAAATAGGTGATCTTTCCAGGTATTAGGTAAATAAACCATTAGCTTATAAACAGGAAATCTCAGTAGGCCAGTCTGCTAATCTGCTGATCATGAGGGCCTGGGTTGTGAGGTACCTCAGAGGAGAAGGACATGGGTCACAGGACAGAGCACGGTGGTAAGCCATGTGCCTTTTAAACTGTGTCGACATGTGTTCTGACAGTGCTCAGAAGCCACAATGGTAGGCTCCATGATACAGGCAGCAGGATGTTTTCAGTGAAAACAGTGTCTTCAATAATGTTGCAGAAAAAAATGCTATTTAATCAAGCTTATAAAACACTTTTTGGAGCAGGAAGAATGTCCTGAACTAAATAATTAATGGAGATAAGTATTGAGTTTATGAAATAATGCCCTGAGTGTTTTCCTTTATATTTTCAGTTAATATAAAAGTTTATGTATTCTAGGCAGAAATTACAAGTGGCATTCATTTCCCTGTCATCACTATGTCACATTTGAGGTAACTACTGCCAATTTGATGGCAATGATCCTTGTGGCTATGTGAGTCACCTGGAGAGACTTTTTCTAGACCAGGATAACCAAGGAAACTAAAAGTATGGATTATGGGTCTATATTTCTAAAACTGTTTTTGTTTTTTATTTAGTTTGGGGTAAATGATTTTTTTATTGGTATGGTGTGTTAGAGGAGAGGTGCTATATAGATTATGGCCCATGCTTTTGTACTGAAAAAAGTTTATAGTATATATATGATATTTATATGTAAAATTGTATATAACATGAGTATATATACACACTTGCCCATACACACTTATTCAAATATATGTATGTGCTTATACGTGTGTGGTAACTCATATAACCTTGAAAATGCATTACTTCTGATGTGAAGAAAGAATTCAAAAAGTTCTTGGGAACACAGATGCATAACTTAACACACTGATGAAAAGTTTTGAGGCATTTATGGCATCAGGCACTGTTTGAGTAAATAATTTTACTAATTTCATAATAATTAGTTCTTTGAGCATTTACTAATCAATAACAGTTGATACACAATTAGAACAGAGCTTTAAAAATGTTAACACTCAAATACATGGGTTATCTTTTCTTATAACACTAAATTTCAATTCCCATGCAATTGTGTTAAACATTTTTAAAAAAACATGTATTTAATGCCTTCCATGTGCCTGAGCATTCTGCCATTAGGGAAATTCAAAACTGGATTATATAGCACTCCTGCCCAAAAGGAATTGACAAGCTAGGTGGTGGAGACTAACTATTATTGGTATTCAGTCTGTCTCTGTGTTCTCTCCTGTGTTTTGTGGAGAAATGATTCCCCACTGTAGTGCCTGTGTAATGCCTTACGTCATGCTTCTCAGCAATTTACTATCACTGACCTTCCCATATCAGGCCTCCAGGACGCTCAGGAATGGGGACTCAACTGTGTCTGGCTTACAGCACCTTAGGAAGAAGGTGTTAATTCACTTTCTTAAGATTGCTAATTAGATGTAAAATATTCTACTTCAAGTTTTTATTTCAAATGAGAACTGGCTCACTGCCTGTTTTAAGAAAGGTTTTAAGCATTTTTTTTTCTGTGTACTCATTGGTACTGCAGCTTTTATCTTCCAGATCTGAAAAGTAAATTTTGAAGAAGGCATCAGTGTGTGTGACTTCCTCATGTTTCAGGGCTAGTCTTTGCGTCAGGGTGACCTGACAGATTGGTTTATATCTTCCTTGATGTGGACAGAGTGCAGGTGATTGATGCCTGCTCTCTTTTCTGGGGTTAAATCATAAGTATGCTACAGGATTAAACTGGATAATATATGAAAAACAATGAACAATAACTATTTACATTCTTAATATCATTTATTACTTACGTGTCACAGAAACTAATTCTTTTTGCTCCCAAGAATAATCTTGTTTCAATG
>NW_007726289.1:822881-843138 GCF_000696425.1 Galeopterus variegatus | reverse complement strand
TATTACTTACGTGTCACAGAAACTAATTCTTTTTGCTCCCAAGAATAATCTTGTTTCAATGTTTTCTGATTGTTTAGAATTACCTATCAGACATAAATTACATATCGAAATATTCAAAGTATAGTTTGCTTTGTAGGGAAAAAGGGAAAACACTTAAATTATAAATGTGCTGTTTTGTAGGTTATTGTAAATAACATGTCTCTCACTTCAAATCTTTGAAGTATTTTTTCTCATAAAATTTAATCTTAATTAATGTTTTAAAGATTACATGTACAACATATTAGTTGTCTTCTGGCTCATATTTCTGCCATCTTCTGATCCTTTAAAAATAATTTATTTGTTTCTTTATCTTTAAGATTTTTAAAACAGAAACATTTGTAAACAGAATGTGTTGTGCCTAATGTAGAACATGTTAAAGGGTGGTCTACAGATCTGTGGAGGTCCTGTGTCTTTCTCAGGAACTTCATGATGTCAGGAATATTTTCATAATTGTACTAAAATATGATTTGCTTTTTAAACTGTGTAGAGATTTGTACCAATGACACAAAATCAACGGTGGATTAAATTGCTGCCCCTTAGCGTGAATCAGGGTGATGACACCAATTCGTACAAGTGGTACTGCATTCTTCAGAACCACTTTCAGTTTAAAAAAATAAGCCAATTTCACTTAAGAGTTTCCTTGATGAAGTAGTACAAATTATCTATTAGATCCTGAACCTAGAGGACACATCTTTTTATTATTTCGTGTGATGAAATGGGTGTTTACAGAAATCGGTTCTGCTGCATATTGAAATAGGATGGTTGACTCAGTAAAGAAAGCACTGGTGCGAGTGTTTGAGTTATGAGCTGAACTAGCCACTTTCCCAAGGGATATCATTTTTACTTGAAATAATAGACAAACAAAATTATGGTTATTTGCTGGATGGTTATTTGGTAAATGTTTTCTTGAAAATGGAGGAAATGAATCTGTCACTTCAAGGAAAACAACTGACAGTGTTTGTTGCAATGATAAACTTCAAGCTTCCAAGTGAAAATTAGAATTTTGGGAAATGTATTCACTACTATAAGCCTGACAGCTTCCTGATACACATAGACTTTTCTGTTGAGATCAGTGGTGATACTAGCAAATGCAATTTGTGATATTGTATAAAGAAATGTGTCAACATTTGGAAGATCTAAATAACTCAATGAATCAATATATTTCTAAATGCCTAATGTATGATATAAAATCATGCATGGGTAAAAGATCTATCAAAGTGCAAAATAGACCAATGGATTTTAATGTAACACAAAAAATTCATTGACATGCTTTCAGATTTCACACTGCAAATAACATTTAAGAAACTCTACTTGTCAAGTTTTGGTGTGGTAACAATTATGTGGAAAAGCTATTAAAATATTTCTCAATTTCCCGACTACATATATATTCGAGGCTGTATTTTCTTTATATAGTATGACAAATAAAAAAGATATCAAAATAGTTTGAATGCGGACGCAGATATGAGAATCAGCTGTCATCTACTACACCAAACTTTCTTTAAACAGATAAAAATGTTAAAGACCACTCTATTCAGTATTTTTGTTTTGTTTTCTCTTAAAAAGTATAATTTTTTAATATAATTTTGATATTTTTACATAGTAGATGTATTATTATTTTAAAATGTATTAAATAAATTATTTCAAAATTCTCAGTTTTAATTTCTAACAGCAAATATGGAAAGATGTAACCCAGGTAAACCATAGCTCTTTGGAATCCTGGATAATTATGAGTGCAAAACCATCCTGAGACCACAAAGTGTGAGACTTCTGGTCTAGAGAACATGCAAAAAAAATGCAGATGAGAAATGAAGCTTATATACACAACTGCTCTACTGTCTGCTGACTGAGAGGCCCTGAGTAGTATGTCTCAATGTCCTTAACAATAAAATGGATATAACTACATTGAATATCCATAATATTTTGCTGCTTAAATGACTTATTAGCATATAATAAATATTAGTTGTTACTACAGACAAGGCCAGGAATAGCAAAAGCACAGATACAGATTCATTAGTGTGGAGTTTATTGCTAATATCATCTGTTCAAATCATTTCAACCACATTGATGTTTGCTTTCAGCCCTGGACATATGAAAAATATCTAGTGTACGTTTTCCATAATATTTTCACTCCTTCTTTTTATTTCCAAAGTCAACTCAAGGCATAACTTCCTCCAACAGCCTTTGCCTTCATGGCCAACAGTCAATCTCTTCTGTCCTGTAGATAGTAACCATTTAATAATTTTGGATTTTTGCCTGTGAATCCAGAGGTAAGCAGAGTCCTTATCGACAATTGCCAGATGCCCCATGCTCTTTGTATTCCAACACTGACTACCACAGTACAGGTACTTAATCAAAATATGTGGATTTGATTGAAGCAGCTGATGATGTGAATTATTTTGATATGAGCCATGACTGGCTTAAAAAAGCCCTGATCAAAACTTCCGAGGTAAAAGAGAAGTTTTGTACTCTTCCTTGTTTCCTCCCTCCCATCTAGCCATTCAACAACCTGCCCATCCATCTCACGTATATTCAGCATTAATATGGAAAAGTTCATTTATGTAATTTTAAGATGTGAGTGATTATATAATGTGCCATCAATTTAACCACAGCTTAGAGGAGAGCAAGAGGGAAAACCACTGAATATAAAATAAACTTGATCTTATAAAATAAAGCAAAGCAATAGTGGTATATATTTATCTGTGTGATGACAGACAATGCTCTTCTTTAGTATGACCATCAAAATTTTAGTCTAAACTTTCTTTTCATTGAGCCTAACTAGTCTTATGCATGAATCACTTTTAGCCTCTAATTAGTGTGCATAATATTACAATGACAACATTCTGCTTCCCGTAATCTCTACTTGTCATCAAGACTGCTTTGCCATATTTCAGGCTGATGTAATAATTTTGAGCCAATTTTTTTTTTTTTAAATCCACATTTGGATGAACTTCACTTTTTGAAATTTCTGTAACTGTATTCATATTATGGGAAGTAAAATAGCTTCGTTTGCAAGTCAGCCAAAGGCTTTTGACAGATAGGTGTTATGTTCCTGAGCGGTAGTCCTTCATGATGCATAAATTGGTCACACTAACCTCTCCTACAGGCTGAAAATACTGTTATCTATTCCCAGAAATTTGACAGTTTCTACTGACTCTAATTGCAATGCCTGCCGTATGATAGACAATCTTTGGCAAACACAATAACTTTTCATTTCAATGTAACTTTGGAGTACTGTATTATCTTTTTGAAGACATTTTAACTGACAATTATGGATCCAAATTTAAGTCAAACTTAATCTTTGTATAATGTTAACAATCAAAGTAATTCAATTCAGGTAACAGTAGCATGAACACAGATATGAGCCCAGGTATGTGCACAGGCAAAGGAAATTCATGTCACCGCACACTCCTCTAATGGCCACATTTTTCTTTTTTACAAGAATTATAAAGCATATTCCAGTATCAGACACCCTAAAATGTGAAAAATATGTGTCTTTTTTTTTTTTTCCTTTTTTTCTTTTTTCGTGACCGGCAACGGATCGCAACCCTCAGTGTCGTGCCCGTACCGGACTGGGACTGGCCACGGGATCGCAACCCTCGGTGTTGCTCCCACCCCTCGCTCAGCCAGTGAGTGGCTGGTCTGTATGTGGGATCCAAACCCTCGGCGGGAGCGCCACTGCGCTTCCCAAGCGGCGCACTATAGCAGTGCGCCACCAGGCCGGCCCGAAAAATATGTGTCTTTAAGTCAATAAGATACGGTGTGTACAAGCGTACTTCAAAAAGTTGAAGGAAAAATGGAATTAAAGGTAACATGAATCTTTCCATAAACTTTTAAAGACATATGTATACAGTCATGCACTGCATAGAGATGTTTGGTCAACAGAGGACCACCTATACAAAGGTGGTCATAGCAATAGGCTATACCATGTAGCCTAAGCGTGTAGTAGCCTGTACCACCTTGGCTTCTATAAGTACACTCTATGATATTCGCACAATGAAATCACATAATGATGCATTTCTCAGAATGTATCCCCCCTGTCAAGTGACACACGACTGTATATATATATGATATCTATCTACATGCTATGTGTGTGTGTATATATGTATGCATATATATAAACATACGTAGCATAGCATATATACACACACACTATACACACACACACACAGCATATATGTAGCCTTTATAGTCTATATAGCTTAAATTTCATATAGTATATTGTAGCATAGCATATATACACACACACTATACACACACACAGCATATATGTAGCCTTTATAGTCTATATAGCTTAAATTTCATATAGTATATATTTGAACAGTGATTAGATGAGTTTGTTTGGGATTATGTATCATTTATACCACTGTAGACTGTGAGTATGCAATCATTCCCTAAAAAGTAACACAATCATAATAACACCATTCTGAATGAGTTGGGATAATTTAATATTTTTCTATAAATATATATCTGTTGCTTTTCTGACAACACCCTGAAAGACTATTTTGGGAATAAATAGGTCCTGAGCACATGTCCTACAGTTAGGGGAAAACAAAGACAGTTGAAATACCTTGCAGGGTAAAGTATGAGAAGTTTTCAGCTCTTTAGTCAGGCCGCACAGAGGTGAGAGGTCTAAGGAATGAAAAGAAAGGTGAGATTTAGATGGAAAGACTGAAGCTGGTGAGAATATGTAGGTGTGTTTAGGTGTGGGAAGAGGACTTCACAAAAAAAGGACACCTAATATGCAAATTTAAGTTCTGTGTTATGAGGCTTTATAACCATCAAAATCTCCTGTTGTTAGCTTCTCAGCATTTGTGAGCACTGCTTTGGGATAACCAAGGAAAAGTGGTTGTGTTCCTTGTTTGAGTCAATAGAAATGTTGAGTGGAGAGATATGAATGCTGTCTAGAAGGAACAGTTGATAGGGTCGGGGATTTCAACAGAAGCATAAACAGAAAGTAAGAGGTGACTTAAGAAACATAAGTGTTCTGAAAATTATGGGCTCAGTAGAGTGGGGAAATTTGCATTTCCTTCTGAACTAGAGGTGGAGCTTCAAGGAATTTTAATGTTCTTTCATCAGATGTATATCATACACACAATCAAGTGCACACTTCTCAGGTATACAGTTTGATGAGTAGATACACGTGTGTACACTCATACAACCATCACCTAGATGAAGATATAGAACATTTTCAGCAACTAGAAGACTTTCTTTTGCCATTTCCCATTCAGTAACCCATAAGAGTTACCCACTATTTTCTATTACTAAAAGTAAGTTTTGTTAAGTATTTTTCTTATATTTAAGTAATTTTATTTTAAATATAGCGGAACAAGCTGACCTCAGCAAGACAAAGGATTTGAGGACATCTATGCTGCTGTTTGTGGTACAATATAACAACTATGTATGTATGAAGCATTTACTCTTCGATCATCATTTTCTCAAGCGCTTTAGCTAAAAAGATAGATATAGAGAGTTACAGTTGAGTAAATTGAGGCACAGCCATGCTATATGAAAGGCCCAGTGTCACACAACTAGTAAATGATGGAGCCAGGATTCAAATCCAGGCATTCTGACTTGAGCCCAGAGAATTTAACCAATACTATCTCCCATTAGTTCTCTGGTCCAGTCCTTACATTTTCCAGATTTTAATTATTAGAAGCATGGTCTGCTAAGAATACTGAATCAGTAGTCTATAGACCAGGATTTCAGCCATGGCTCTGAGCATTCCTTGAGCATAACCTCAAGCTGACAACAAGCTTTACCTGTCTACCTTTTGCTGGAGGAGTCATGAATTTGCATACAGGTCCCTCTAATACAGAAGCTCATCAGCCTTCTACAGAGAAGATGAGGCTATATTTGGTGGGAAGTTCTCACACAGTATAGAATTTTCTATCACTATAATATTTCTCAAATATTCCAACAACTGGTTTGCTTACATGGAGTTTTGCTATACAAGACTCACAGAAAAAACAGATCAAGAAAAGTATCCATGTAATAGAAAAGTATTCATGGCATTACTTTGGCTTCAGAAGTGATTGTTCAGAACCTTTAAGGATGCAGGATGACAACATTGCTTAAAGTAATGTCATTTTTACACACTTGAAGACTGACTAACATAATAATGGAGTGGAGTAGATTTTGGATCTAAAAGTGATATTATTATGCAAAGTTATGTTCAGGGAAATGCATAGATGGTGTCAGTCTGGGCAGGACTTCATAAGTCCTTGCAAGAATTGCAACCAAAGTGCAATGAGAAATCATTTAAATGTTAAATCACATGTAATGTGATAAACTTTACATTTCAAAAAGATCAAAGAATAGCCAAGAAAAACTTGAAGGAAAACAAAGCTGATGGATTAATGTTACTAGATATAGTAGAGGACCTACTAAAAAGCTAAAGTAATTAAGAGAGTGTGACATTATTGCAAGGATGGACAAACATATCAACAAAACAGACTAGAGAGCCTAGAAGCAGGTACACACATTTGAAATCACTTGATTTATGATAAAAAATAGCATTTAAGTGCAGTGAAATAAGCATGGTGTTTCTGTAAATGCTGCTGTATATTTGAAATATATATATATATATATATATATATATATAAAAGAATATCTACATTCTACCTCTCTTCACATAAAAAATCAACTCTAGGTGAATCTTAGAATTAAGTGTGAATGGTAAACCAATAACAACAACAGAAAAGCAGCTAGAAAAAAAAAACACAGAGAAAGATCTTTATAACCTTGGAGTATTCAAAACGTCTTTGAACAGGACATAAAAAAACATTAACCATAAGGAAACCTTTGATAAATTGGATTGTATTTGGCTTAAGAACTTTGGCTTTTAGATTGAAAAGGCAAGTCACAGAGTAATAGGAGTTATTTTCAATACAAAGATCTAAAAAAGGACTTGTATCCAAAATACATAAACTATTCTTACAAATCATTAAAAACTATATAAAATACAATAGAAAAAGACAGGAATAGTCACTTTACAAAAGATGCTTAACATTAGCAGTTCATTAGAAAAATGCAAAGTAAAGCCACAGTGCAAAACTATTTTTAATTACTAGAATGGCTAAAATGAATAAAACAAATAGTACCAAGTGCTGATAAAGATATAGAACAACTGAATATGCTATACAGTGCTGGTGGGAGTACGATTTGCTACAACTACTTTGTAAACTTTATAAAACTGTTTCAATATCTACTAAAGTTAAACACATGTAGAACTTATGGCTCATGAATTCCGTCCTTAGGTATATATCCAACAGAAATGCATACATATAGTCATCAAAAAACATGTACAGGAATGTTTTTAGTAACATTGTTTTTAATAGCCTCAAACTAGAAACTACCATGTGGTAAACTGCACCGAAGGAACAAGTTCTTTACCCCTCCCTATGTCTACATCCTTTCCTATGTGACTTAGCAATTCTGACCAACTTCATAATCACAGGGCATTTCCTTGCTCCTTGACTTTGAACTCTTTCATGTGACATGCTTTGGCCAGGGAGGTGTTAGCAGACATGATTTGATCAAGGACTCAAAAGCACTTTTGTGACTGGGCTTTTTCTCTTATATCTTTGCCATGACAAGAAAATGCTCCAGGTGGCTCAAAGGATGAGAGACAACAGGTGAAAAGTCACCCAGTAATCTATGGACACATGGTTGGAGGCAGAATGACCCATCTGAGCCAATGATAAGGCTGTCGTGCCCCTCCCAGAAGCCAATGAGGTACCATTTTTATGAGATCAGTGAGAAAGTCAAGCTTCCTATTCATTCCATTCTGCTCATGGCTGCAGCTCAGTCTCTATCCTAGGCTTCAAGAAGGCACTACCAAGAGACAAGGAGTATCATAATACTGGAAATAGGCATCAAATTCTCTCCTGTGTAGCCAGGTCACTTTCAAAAACCATTGCTTATTTGTAAGTTACCACAGAATCGAGTTCAAGGAATTGTGAAAAAAAGGTCACGGGTGTGGAGTCAGACAATTATGCAGAACAATTTCTGGAGTATCACTTACCAACTAACCTTGTGCAGATCTCATCATTATTCTGAACCTCAGTTTTCCCACTTTTGAAATTGACACAATATCATTTTAGTTGCGGAATGTTAGTGATTTAGGTGGCCCAGGTGATTCTTGCCTTGCCTCAAATAATGATTAAAATGCCTTCCACTTTTACATCTATAATTATTTCCTTACAACAACCCTAAGGCATAGACACTATTATCTCCATTTTATGAAGGAAGAAACTCAGAACAAAATATTTACACTTTTTGGTAAGGTATTTGTGAATTGCACTATGGTTGAAAGTCAGGAACCAGTTGGAAGATAACTGTATTAGTTCAAGTAAAGGAAAATTACGATGTAAACTATAGACTTAGAAGGAGGTGAGCAGATTCTAAAGATATTTGGAATATAAAATTGGCTGAATTTGATGATTGATTGGACATGAGGGTGTTGTGAAGCACAAGGCAGGAGAGTGGCTTGGGTCCCTTTGTGTTTGGAGGTACCATTCACTAAAATTGGACACCCAAGGGGAGGAGCATGTCTAGAGGGTGCTAAGTTCAATTTTGGACATTCTGAGTGGGAAGTAACTGTGGCTTGTCCAGATGGAGATGTTTAAAAGGCAATTGGATAAGATCACAATCTCAGGAGAGACATCTGGGTTAGAGTTATACAGTTGGAAGTGATCCTTATTGAGTTGATGATTAAAGCTACTTCAGAAAATATTCCATAAACTCCACTCTAGATATATAGTCTTTAGAAAAGCACGTAACCCTCTGAACACCAATTTCCTCATCTAATATGTGAGAAAAATAGCATGACTTACCTTGCCAAATTAATTCTGATAGAAATCCAATTACCCAATAGGCATAGAAGTAATCTGTAAACTTTAAAATGCTACTTAAATGAAATAACGATTAGTTTCTTTGATATTAGCAGGTGATTGAAAATAACCTTCTAAATGCCTGCTCAAGTCTCAGCATCCCACTGAAAATTGCTGGACTTTTTTAAAAAAATGGGTTACTTCAGGATTTTTTACTGCTAAATCGAGACAAAGTATATAAAGGTTAAAACAATTAAATGAATAAGTTGTAGTACTATCTAAACAAAAACAAACACTGCAGGTACACCCAGGCAGTTTTTCTTTTTAAAATGACTGTAGTTTTATGTTCATGTGATGGGAAGAGCACTGGGTTAGCTTCCTCTCCATCAACAGCGCTGGTGATTGGATAGCAACCCTCGACTGAATTCTTGGACATCTTCATCATAAAATATACTAGCCGGTAACTAAAAATGCCGACTTGCTGTTAGAATTATTAGCCAAACCTAGTAGCTAAGATATCTGCCAAAACTGAAGCTTTTCACTGTAGAGTGGTTAGTCTAAAGCGTTTCTAATAAGAGAGCAGGATCAGTTGTGTGTAAAAACCACTCCTATTTTGTAACAATAAAGACATATCTTCACATGAAAGAGGATCATTCTGGGTTCTCTATGACTGAGGGCATGTGTTTCACTCATTCAGAAATATGATATCAGGTCATTAACTTCACAAGAAAGGAGTGGCTAAGCACACAACTGTCTTAGCCTGTAGTTATCATCTACTCTTTCAGAATGTCATTCCAATAGATCCTAGATCTCAGTGTGACTTTAAGAGGCAGGTTCTATATCCAAAACCTGGTTCCATTTCTACAGCTTGGACCACAGTTCTCTTATACACTTAGAGAATCAAAGAACTTGAAAAGTCAATCTGTTCCCTGAATTTAATTCAATTCTACCTGTATGCATTAAGCACCAATGCCTTTTTGGGCCCGGCCTGGCACTACTACAACTTAAAAAAACATATAGATAGTCAAGTAGATAGATAAAAACCTCAACTAACAGGGATGCTTGATAGCATGAAACATACTTAGTGACTAGTGAATGGAGCTCTGTGATAGTGCAGAAGCTCTAGTTGGCGAGCCCTGGGAAATGCCTGGACAGGCAGGTAAGGGGAAGCCTGGAGAGCATCAGTAATGTGAGATAGGCCTGCATTTCAGTGCTGGGTAAACTCTTACTAGCTGCATGATCTTGATTAAAATTTCTTAATTCTTTGTAAGCTCTAATTTCATAATTTATAAAATGTCCATCATCACCATCACCCTTATCATTATCCCACCATCATCATCATCACCATCATCTGTCTTTGTCGCCATTGTCATCATCTTCATTGGCACGTCACAGGATTTTTACAATTTCAGTAAGAAAATGCATGTATGATATAAAACACACAAGGCTGGCTGACTCCCTTTCCTTCATCTTGAAGAACAGAATGAGAGAATTGATCTGGAACATGCTTGTAGGCCTTTAGACATGCTTTGCCGGGAGACTTCCTAGCTGTTTGGCAAGAGAGAAATGGGAGTGTGCAGAGGGCAGATCATGAAATGCAACCATCTCCAGATGTGTTTTTAGACAGCCACACACAATGATTAACACAACACATGAGAAATGAGTTAATCACGTCAGCCCTGTTAAGACTATAGCTAAGAGTAGCAATAAATGGCAGGAATCTTGAACAGTGTTCTGGGAATCTTGGGGTGTTTTTCAGGATGGGGAAAGGTATTTGAGAATTTTGGTGGTTATTATTGTTTGCTTTCTTTCTTTCTTTCTTTTTTTTTTTTTTTTTTTTGAAATGAAGTGAGATAAATGGGTTAAAGAAAGAAACAACACATAAAACATATATTTTCGTTATCTGTGTAAGACCAGGTGATCACATTGAAAACTGTTCCTGGCTTCAGGCACCTTTGATAGCGAGCTGTCTTCCCAGATCTGTCAGTAAGTGTCACTGGTGCTGGTTTCATCTGTAGTAGGGACAGACCCAAGTTCCGCCTGCCATGCTGGAAATCACCTTTATTATCTGAGCCGTCCATCTGGTGAGTGTGTTGTGTATTTGTGTGTGTGTTTTCCTTTCCATCTCCCCCAGTCCATTTCTAATACTGAAGGTGAAGTAGGAACTGATAATGGAATGACCTTGAGGCCAAAGAAATGCGGAGCGAGTAACGTTCAATAAAATAGACTATGACAGGTATTTCATAAAAGAGGTTTGTGAACAGATGACTTTTTACAAAGAAAATAAACTAACATTGCTTTGTTGTTCGGGTGCCAAAGTGATTTGCTTTTCTCTGCTGTAGCAGCTTCTGATTGACTTTTTCTCCTGTGAAAAATGAGGAAAAGGAGAGAAAAAGATTTCTCTAGGTGATCCATTCAATAAGAAAACAGACCATTAATTATTATTTTTCTCATTTTGCTACTTCTACTAATGCTAATAGAAAGAACCTCAATTTGTTTAAGTTCCAGAAATAATAGTCATCACCATAAGAGGTAGTAATTATTGAGCACTTATTATATGCCAGTCACATTACTATTTTGCACACATTATCTAGTCCATATATTAACTCTGTGAGGAAGCTACGACAAAAGGATGTTAAGCAATGTGATCAACGTTTTAACGTTGAGACTCAAACTAAAATCTCTCTGAAACCAAAAACTTGTGCTTTTAAATGTTACTTAAAAAAAAAAATATCCTCACTGTTCCTTGCTAGAGGCAGTGTGCCAGGTACTGGTGAAGAAAACAGAATGGAACAAGGGACAGATCCTAACTCTAAGAAAATAAACTGTTATAGGGAAATTTCCGGAATGGTATAACATGGAGTGGGCAAATTGGGGACCACTGCAAATTGGAGGACATTTGCCAGTATAAAGAAAGTTATCAATATGTAGATTAAACTAACTGGTGTCGTGGTGGAATGCAAATTCGAAGGATCTCTATTTTATCATTTTTTTCAAAGGAAGCTGAAATACAGACTTCATTTGGTCTTTTCTAAGTTGAAAAGTAATTATATCTATATATATCTATATATTTTATATACATATGTATAGAGATAGAAAGAAAGATAGATGTAGATATAGTTGTAGTAAAGGACTGTATAGGTCAAACTAAATACATCCAAAGACAGATTAAGCAATTGGTCTTCTAGTAAAGACATGTGGAATAGAGAAAAGATTGCATACGTGAAATTAGATTGGCCCGGATTTTATTCCCACACCACTGCTTATTAAGATTAGAAAATTGGGCAGACAACCTGCCAGTTTCTTCATCTTAGAATGTACAGAGAGTATCTCTAAACCTGATAAATTTATGTGGAAGATAAAATATGTAAAGATGCTACTACAAATTTAGCCCACGATTGACCTCATTTTTTTTTCTTTTACTGTTTAACCAAGAGGAAGATAGGTTCATAAAAGCAAAGAATTATTTGGTTGGGACTATCTAGAATAGCTTACAGAGCAAGAGGCATTTGAGATGGACCTCAAGAGAGAAGTATTATCTGAATAGGTAGAAATGAGGGAAAAGAAACCCTTTTGGAGATATCAGTATGAACAAAATCCAAGTGCTAGAACTATTTAGGTTTATGAATTTGCACCTATTATTTGAGTGATACATAGTTTGATATAATCTTAGCTGGAGATTAGACTTGAAGCATATATTGTGGCCACATCATAGAAGAGCTTAAATGCCAGGATATGGAGTACACTCGTAATTGAAAATGCAATGAAGAACTTCACTGATGTCTTTTTTGAAACCATGGAGTAATATGATCAAGTTGACTGCAGGAAAATTCGTCTTGTAGCACTTTATAGTGGAGATTAGGAAAAGATCAGCAACGGGAAGAACAGACAGGAAATGACTCAGCTGGTTCAGGACATGGTCAGGGAGCTGCAGTCAGTGGAAATGGGGAAGGAAACCTAGGGAAGAGCAATCATGAGCATTTGTGGGAGACATCCTAAGACAGGCCACTCTGTTGGTGATCGAGTTGCTGATCGGAAAGGAACTTGAGAAACAGAAATGAACCAAATCTGACTTCAGACCTGCAAGGACACAGGAGTGAAGGAGTTTTGGAATCCAGGTAGACTGAAATTCTTATACTACCATTTGCTGCCTGTGTGACCTAGAATAAGTTACTCAATACTTTGCCTGCTGGTTTCCTCCTGTGTCAAGTGAGAATAAAAATTATCTACTTTCAGTGTTGTTTTAAGAATTAGATGAGATGATATATTTAACTGGAATAGCCCTGGTGTAGGGTAGTTTCTCAACAAATGTTAATTCCCTTTCTCCTCCTTCACACCCAGCAGGGTGCTCCTTGGAGCAGGCTGTGATGTTTTTTGGTTTTTTCCTACCCTCTGCCTCCATTGGGGATGCTGGACCCTTATATCACCCAGCTGTGCTTCACTTACCCTTTTCCAAATCAGCAGAGGGCAACAGAGAGCAGAGCCTGGATTTAAACAAACTCCATCCCATCAAGGAATTCCTCAAGGAGGAGCCTTGCTCTTTTGGAATAAGTTCAATGCTCTTTTAAGAGCACCCAGGACTGCATGTACACTCAATAAATAATAAATTGATAAAAAATCACGTTTCCTGAGGCTTTGGAGAATGTCACAGAAGTTCAAGAAGCCAGGAACCCCAAAGGAAAATTCGACATCAGAAGATTCTTGTAACCTGTGTACCGCTCAAATGGAAAATGAGCCTGATAGAAAAGCTCGTCCCACAAGGTTTTACACTGTGGGCATAAGAATCCTGATTCTAAACTGCCCTCTGGCTAGAACTGGTTCATGTGCTTTCTTATGAAATTTGGAAGGAATTATTTTACGTTAGGACCATATTAAGAATCTCCGAAGGCCTGGTAATAATGTCACCAGGTGACTAGATGTATTTTACAGCAAATTTAGCATGCGCATATGCACATATATAAAAAGAAAAAATAAAAACAATTACCACCAAATGCTATGTGATTTGTGTCTTCACTCCACTTTCTCCTCACAAAGGAATTGGTGAATTCCATAGCACAGAGTATCTAAGAAAAATGTTACTGTCCTCCTGCTCAGAAACCCTTCTTCATCTATACTGATTCTAAAAAGTCTCTGATCATTTTTTATGTCCTACATTGCCTCTCATTGGACTCACTTTACTGAAGCTGATAAACTAATTGCAAAGAATTCTCAATTTCTCTGTCTACAGTTGCTTGAGCTTCAAACTTGAAATTCAGAGTTCTTGGTGATTTTATTTCTATGGTGCTAGCTGCTGCTGTGGCTTACTTGTTCCTACCTTTTGTGCAATACTGGGACTCAAAGAGGACCCTCTTCTAGTATGTGCCATATGAGCATGTCTGTTCCTTCATCCTGGAATCGATCTATTGCTTTGCAGTAGTTTGGTTAATAGGAGAGATGTTGGCATGAAAAAAAAATGAGTTCTATGCCAAGTGCTACCTACAAAAGGCTTTCCCATTATGAATAAGTGAATGCCTCTCAGATTAGTTCCTAGGTTAGTCAATCAGACATTCTCCCCACATATACCCAATCAGAAATCTATTTGATGCCCACTTAAGTATGGGTTTTACTATGATTCTGTATAGACTTCAGGATCCCTTCTCGCTAAAAACAAAAAATGCAGGCAAACAAAAACTAACCTTGTGGAGCATTTGTAATTGCCGAGTATCTGCCATGGGTTCTGGCATATGGCTGCTGTCTCTCACCCATTCTGCTGCTTGCCAGTGAGGCCAGACATGAAAGGAGCAGTCTCAGGAAAAGGTTCTCATCTAATCAGACTTCCCTCTTGGAGGGCTGCTCTTCACATCTGTGCCTTTGGCCCAAGTCATTGGCAGTAACCAAAGGGTGGAAAATCTACTCGCCCACCTCAGGAGCCAAGAGGACAGGGAGAAAGCAGCCTTCCAAACAGAGCATAGGGCCAACTGGCAGGAAGCTCTCCATCTTTACTTCAGGATGCAATTTATACCTGGCAGGTGAACTACACTCAGGGCACTCCTGAAACTAACACATTTTTTTGTTTCATTTAAAAGTACTCTTGAGTTTTTGAACAGTATTGTAGAGAAGGCTGCTTTGATGAAATGTCTCAGATGAACTTACAATTGTGGTATTTATAATAAAAACACTGAAACTAAATTTATTACATACTTACCATGTAGCAACCATGTTAAACACCTCAGTTATGGTACCTTGTTTAATCCTCACAACAAAAAGGGAGCTACAACCATCATATCCATTTTTTAGAGAGAAAATAGACTTGGGGAGGTTAAATGACTTACCCAAGCACTCACTCTTAGGCAATGTGTATATGTTAAAATCTTTCCAACATTCTAGTAGATGCTGAAAGAGCTGTGGAGTGATATAAGAACTTACATCATAGTCAGGGAAGATGCTGCTGTGTCCATTTTACTGTTGAGGAAACTGAAGTTAAGAATATATGAGTGATTGCCCTAGATTCCACTGCCAGGAAATCTTGGAGCTGTACTCACACTAGTCTTCTGATTTCAACTGCAGCTGTTGTCCAGTACAGCTGAAAGAACTTTCAAAGCCTTTCTAAGATGAAAGTCAGAGGGCAAGCTCCATGACCAGCCAGCAGGTGATAGAAGGGAAATGGGTTAATTTGGAGTTAACCAGAGTTACCTTTCTGAACCTGGCTTTCTTCATCTGATAAAGTGAATAAAACAGGGATGAAAATACTTATAAAGATCTCATGAGAGCTGGGAAAAGCTTATCAAAGTTCCTGTCACTATTTGTGGTGTATAATAGGTATTCAAAAAGTAGGAGCTTCTTCCATGACTAATTAAAGCAAAAAAGAAAGCTGAAGAAGCCGGAAATAATATGAAGGCACTGTTGGAGACAAATCTTTTATTTAATTTGCTTATCGATTATGTGCAATGATAGTTGACTTTTTGCCATAGATCTGTCCCCATCCCTCCCAGAGCCCACATCCTTGCTGTGGAAGAATGGGCTAAGATTTTACTAACACATCTCTCTCGCATTGTGAGAGAGTTGCAAGACAAGTTTTCGGCAGGCATGTCCTAACAAGTGATACAGTACTCAATGTATCACTCAAGATTAAGTACAGAAACAGATGCTGCTCTAGGTATTTTAAGTAAGAATGTAGGGAATCAGGGGCTTACAAATTTATTGCATAGATTGAAGGAATGGAATGGAGTCTAACCTGGGTCTCCAGGAAAGACTCTCAAACAATACAACTAATCAGTAGGGGAGCCACCAGCCCTGGGCTACCTCTGGAGCTGTACCACACCCAAGAACCTGCCACCACTGCCTCCCTCATTGCAAACACCCAAAGTATAGAGAAAGTAAACCCATATCTGCAGACCAGAGAATGAGAAAGTAGGTCAAGAAACGTCTGCCACCATGCTGCCATTTCTTCTTTCAGCCGCCAAGGACTCTAGGCATGGGATACCTCTGCAGAGAAATATCAAGTTCCTGCATATGCCTGTGTAGCCAAAAAAGAGAAGAAAAATTCTTTCAGTCTCAATTCTACCTTCAAATTTCAGGCAATGCATCTAATGGATAGAACTTTCCATACATGCAGAGCCCTAGCTATGAAGAAGTCTTAAAAATGTAGTTTTTGTCTTAGCATTTAAAACTTTTCCAAGAGAAAGAATTTGGTATGGAGGTTGAATGAACATCCAATGCACTTAGTGACTAACTGTAGGTGAATGGTCTTTTTCTGCAGTAGAGACTGGCTTACGATATTCACATGGAGGAGTCACCACATGACCTTGGAAAAGTGATTTCACATAACTGAACTTCAGGTTTACCATTTCTAATGAAAAATTAGAATCTAGACTTATTGTGATAATGATGTGAGATTATTTATAAAATACCTAATATAAAGCTTGACATTATCACATTTCCTCAATAAATAACTGTTTTGTACAAAACACAAAGTATATCTATAATTTGCCATGGTACATTGCATATAGTAAATGTGCAGTAAAAAAAGTGTTGCAAGTGTGAATGGCATGGATTTGGGGTATTTTTTTTTTCAGTATTTGTTCCAAGTGCTTAACGTATTTCATTTAATTTTCTATAAATTAAGTCCTATTATAATTTGGTTTAAAGAAGAGAACTTATCTTAAGATACAGGAATCTCAGCCAGTTCCTGAATATTGGACTCTTCGTAGCACTTTTTTTTTTTTTTTTTTCCTTTTTGTCTTTTTTTCGTGTCTGGCAACGGATCGCGACCCTCGGTGTCGCACCCGCACCTCGCTCAGCCAGTGAGTGGGAACCGGTCTGTATGTGGGATCCAAACCCTCGGCGGGAGCGCCACAGCGCTCCCAAGCGGCGCACTGTAGCAGTGCGCCACCGGGCCGGCCCTTCGTAGCACTTTTTGATGACTCATATGGTAGAAGAACGTGAGATTGCAAATATGGAACACTCAAATCCTGGATGCTGAGAAGCTGCTACTGCATCCACAAATTGTCCTAGGAAGAGATGTCCTTCCTTGGCTGGAAGTTGTTCAGGACATGGGTTCTGTGGTGCCTACTCTAATTGAGGGTTGATGTTGAGCCCATGAAACAATTGAAAAACTTAGAGAAAACGGGTAATTATCAAATGTCAGGTAGATCTGAATACCACAAAAATCTCCAACATGTCTATTGGTAGGATATTCCAGCAGCCAGCACATCTACCCACTTTGTATAATCTGTAAATTGGGACATTAATGAAGCCACTTACAAATTAGTCTTCCAAGTTCTAGCACCTTGATGGGCTGGAGTCAATGAGAAACACTGAATTTGTATGCTCACTCTGGGCATTGGAGTAGTTGACATAACTTTTTCACACAAGAATATGTAAATGTGTAAATCCAATCCAAGACCGTATAACTCCATAGCCAGATACCCAGTTGATACATAATCCAATCATGAATTTGTCTAATGAAGAGGAATTCTCTGTTCAGTTAGCTCAATTTGAAATAGAAAACAATGTAAAGAAAGCAATAATTTTGGGTTTATATGGGCTTGAATTCAATTCTTGACTTGGCAACTTATTTTTAAGAATAGAACCAACTTCTTAGCAGATTTTAAAAAACAAAACAAAACACTGTACTGAAGTATGATTGACATATAAAAAGCTGCACATACTCAATGTACACAACTTGATGAGTTACTGATACGTAGGCACCTGTGTAACCACTAGCACAATCTGTTCCATAAACATATCTATCACCTCAAAAAGTTTTCTCCTGCCCTCTTTATTCATTACTATTATTTTTTTGTAATAAGAACACACAAGATCTATCTACTTAGAAAAAAATTTAGTATACAATATAGTATTGTTAACTATAAACCCTATTCTTTACAACAGCTCTCTAGGACTTATTCACCTTGTATAACTGAAACTTTATACATGTAGACTAATAACTCCCCATTTTCCCCCTTCCCCAGGCCCCTGGCAACCACCATTCTACTCTCTGCTTCCATCAGTTTGATTATTTTATGTTCTTGTATAAGTGAGATCATGTTGTATTTGTCCTTCTGTGTCTGGCTTATTTCACTTAGCATAATCCTCCTTAGCATAATGTTTATCTATTTTGTCATAAATGTCAGATTTCCTTGTTTTTTTAAGGCTGAATATTATTCCACTGTATGTATATACTATGTTTTCTTTATCTACTCATCTGTTGATGGGCATTTAGGTTGCTTTCTTGTCTTGGCTATTGTAAATAATGCTGCAAAGAATATGGAATATCTCTTTGAGATCCTAACTTTAGTAATTTTGGATATATATCCAGAAGTGAAATTGCTAAATAATATAGTAGTTCTATTTTTAATTTTTTGAGGAACCTCCATACTGTTGTTCATAGTGGCTACACCAATTAACATTCCCACAAAGTGTCAAAGTGTGTTCCAGGGTTCCCTTTTTTTTCACATTCTGGCCAATATGTCTGTATAATAATAGCCATCCTAACAAATGTGAGGTGATAGCTCATTGTGGATTTGATTTGCATTTCTTTGATTTGAGAATTTTTTCATATACCTGTTGACCATTTGTATGTCTTCTTTGGAAAAATGTCTATTCAAACCCTTTGCCCATTTTTAATCAGGTTATTTGTGGGTTTTTTGTTTTGTTTTGTTTTGTTTTATTTTGCTTTTTGCTCTTGGGTTGTATGAGTGTCTTACATATTTTGGATATAGACCCTTTATCAGATACATAGTTTGCAATATTTTCTCCCATTCCATAGGTTGCCTATTCATCTTTTTTATCATTTCCTTTGCTCTGCAGATTTTTAGCTTGATGTAATTCCACTTTATTTTTACTTTTGTTGCCTGTGCCTTTTGTGTCCCACTCAAGAAATCCTTTCCAAGACCAACATCAAAAAACTTTTCCCCTATGTTTTCTTCTAGTAATTTTACAGTTTCAGGTGTAACATTTACGTCTTTAATTCATTTTAGTTCATTTTTGTGTATGGTATAAGATAAGGATCCAATTTCATTATTTTGCACATGAATATTCAGTATTCCCAACAACATTTATTGAAGAGACTATCCTTTCTTCATTGCTTATTCTTAACACCCTAGTTGAAAATCAGTTGACCTCATGTGCATAGGTTTATTTCTGGACTTTCTGTTCTGTTCTATTTGTCTATATGTCTGTGTTCATGCCAGTACAATACTGTTATGTTCTTTCCCTTTTATTGAGGTATAACTGACAAATAAAACTTGTATAAATTTAAGATGTTAAGATATCCCATGCTCTTAGATTGGAAGAATCAACATAGTGAAAATGTCCATACTACCCAAAGTGATATGCAAATTCAATGCAATCCCCATCAAAATTCCAATGACATTTTTCTCAGAAATGGAAAGAACTATCCAGACATTTATATGGAATAATAAAAGACCATGCATAGTCAAAACGATGTTGAGCAAAAAAAATAAAGCAGGAGGCATAACACTACCTGACTTTAAGCTATACTACAAAGCTATAATAACCAAAACAGTATGGTACTGGCATAAAAACAGACACACTGATCAATGGAATAGAATAGAGAATCCAGAAATCAACCCACACACCTACAGCCATCTGATCTTTGACAAAGGCACCAAGCCTATTCACTGGGGTAGGGACTGCCTCTTCAGCAAATGGTGCTGGGAGAACTGGATATCCATATGCAGGAAAATGAAACTAGACCCATACCTCTCACCATATACTAAAATCAACTCAAAATGGATTAAAGAATTAAATATATACCCTGAAACCATAAAACTTCTTTTTTTTTTCCTTTTTTTTTTGTCTTTTTTGTCTTTTTCCGTGTCCGGCAACAGATCGCAACCCTCAGTGTCGTGCCCGTACCGGACCGGGGACCGGCAACGGAATCG
>NW_007726289.1:821734-822216 GCF_000696425.1 Galeopterus variegatus | reverse complement strand
AAAAAAATAAAGCAGGAGGCATAACACTACCTGACTTTAAGCTATACTACAAAGCTATAATAACCAAAACAGTATGGTACTGGCATAAAAACAGACACACTGATCAATGGAATAGAATAGAGAATCCAGAAATCAACCCACACACTTACTGCCATCTGATCTTTGACAAAGGCACCAAGCCTATTCACTGGGGTAGGGACTGCCTCTTCAGCAAATGGTGCTGGGAGAACTGGATATCCATATGCAGGAAAATGAAACTAGACCCATACCTCTCACCATATACTAAAATCAACTCAAAATGGATTAAGGATTTAAATATACGCCCTGAAACAGTAAAACTTATTAAAGAAAACATAGGAAAAACACTTCAGCAAATAGGACTAGACACAGACTTCATGAATACGACCCCCAAAGCACGGGAAACCAAAGGAAAAATAAACAAATGGGATTATATTAAACTAAAAAGCTTCTGCACAGCAAAA
>NW_007726289.1:807568-821724 GCF_000696425.1 Galeopterus variegatus | reverse complement strand
TGATACATCATGCCAAAACCTGTGGGATACTGCAAAAGCAGTATTAAGGGGGAAATTTATTTCATCAAATGCTTACCTCCAAAGAATGGAAAGATGACAAGTGAACAACCTAACTCTGCACCTTAAAGAACTAGAAAAACAAGAACAATCTAAACCTGCTGGGAATATACCCAGAGGAATGGAAATCATCAAGTCGAAGGTATACCTGTTCCCCAATGTTCATTGTAGTGCTCTTTACAATAGCCAAGAGTTGGAACTAGCCCAAATGCCCATCATCAGATGAGTGGATACAGAAAATGTGGTATATCTACACAATGGAATACTACTCAGCTATAAAAACGAATGAAATACTGCCATTTGCAACAATATGGATGGACCTCGAGAGAATTATATTAAGTGAAACGAGTCAGGGAGAGAAAAAGAAATACCACACGTTCTCACTTATTGGTGGGAGCTAAAAATAAATAAATAAATTCACTCACACACAAAACATAATGGCGGGTGGAAGAAGATATAACAACTACAATCCTTTGAAGTCGTTACAACAAGCAAACGGAAAGGACATTGTTGGGTGGGAGGTGGGAGAGGGAGGAGGGAGGGAGGTTTTGGTGATGGGCCATAATAATCAACCACATTGTATATCAACAAAATAAAAATTCAAAAATAAATAAATAAATAAATAAATTTAAGATTATACAACATGATGTATTGATATATGTATATGCTATGAAAATATTAATGCAATCAAACTAACATATTCATCACCTCACATAGTTACTGTTTTTGTGTATATGTGTGGTGAGATCATTTAAGATCTACTTTCTTAGCAAATTTCAAGTATATAATTACAATATTATTAACTATAGCCACCATGCTGTATATTAGATCTCCTGAACATATTCACCTTTCATAACTAAAACTTTGTACTATTTGACCAGCATCTCCCCATTTCCCCCAACCCCAACCCCTGGAAACCATTCTACTCTGTTTTTATGAGTTAGACTTTTTTAGATTCTATGTATAATTAGATCATCCTGTATTTGTCTTTCTGTGCCTGGCTTATTTCACTTAGCATAATGTCCTCAAGGTTCATTCATGTTGTAACACAGGACAGGATGTTTCACCTTGTATATATACAATATTATTTGTATCCATTCATCTACCAGTGGACACTGGGATCATTTCCCTATCTTGTTTATTGACAATAATGCTGCAGTGAACATGGGAATGCAGATGGATTTAAATTCTTTTAGATACATACCCAGAAGTGGGCATGCTGGATCATACAGTAGTTCTATTTTTAATTTCTGAGGAATCTTCATACTGTTTTCCATAACAGCTGCAAAAATTTATATTCTCAACAGTGTACAAGGGTTCCCTTTTATCCACATCCTCACCAACACTTGTTATCTTCTGCCTTTTTAAAATACCCATTCTAACAGGTGTAAAGTGATATTTCATTGTAGTTTTGATTTGTATTTCCCTGATGATCAGTGATTCAGTGATTTGAGCATATTTTTATATACCTGTTAACCATTTGTGTGTCTTCTTTTGAAAAATTTCTATGTTCATTGCCTATTATTTTTACCAGATTATTTATTTTCTTTGTGTCAAGTTGTTTGAGTTCCTTATGTATTTTGGATATTAGCCCTGTATCAGATAAATGATGCATGATTTGCAAATATTTTCTCCCATTCTGTACATTGTCTTTTCACCCTCTGAATTTTTTTTTTTTATTTTTCTGTGCTGAAGCTTTTTAGTTTGATGCAACCCTATTTATCAATTTTTGCTTTTGTTGTCTGTGGTTTTGAGGTCATTTCCAAAAAATTACTGCCTAGACCAATATCAATAAGTTTTTTCCCTATGTTTTTTCTTGCCAGTTTTATAGTTTCAGATCTTACTTGTAAGTCTTAAATCCATTTTAAGTTAGTTTTTCTACACATATGTGGTGTGAGATAAGGGTCCTATGTCATTGTTCTGCATGTGAATGTACAGTTTTCCTAATGCCATTTATTAAAGACACTATTCTTCCCCCATTGTCCATTCTCAGCACCTTTGTCAGAGATCAATTGATTGTAAATGTGTGGATTTATTTCTGGCCTCTCTATTGTGTTCCATTGATCTATACATTTTGTTTTTATGTCATTACATACTGCTTTGATTAATATACCTCTGTAGTATATTTTGAAGTCAGGTACTGTGATGTTTTTATCTCTGTTCTTGCTAAAGATTGCTTTGGCTGTTCAGGGTCTTCTGAGGTTATGTAGAAATTTTACGATATTTAGGATTGTTTTTTCTAGTTTTGTGAAAAATGCTTTTGGAATTGTGATAGGCATTGCATTGAATCTGTAGATTGATTTGGGAAGTACAAACACTTTAACAATATGAATTCTTCTAATTTGTGAACACTGGATATCTTTTCATTTATTTGTGACTTTTTCAATTTCTTTCATAATGTTTTATAGTTTTCTTTGTATAGAACTTTTACCTCCTTGTTTAAGCTTACTTCTAAGTATTATTTTATATTATTTTAAATGGGATTGATTTCTTAATTTCTTTTTCAGACAGTTTGTTATTAATAAATACTGTATGTGTCTGATTTTGTATGTTAATTTTATATCCTGCAACTTTACTGAGTTAGTATATTAATTCTAACAGTATTTTGCTGAAGTGTTTAGGGTTTTGTACGTAAAAGATAATGTCATCTGCAAACAGATATAATGTTATTTCATTCTTTCCAATTTAGTTGACTTTTAATACTTTTTCTTTCCTAATTGGTCTGGCTAGGACTTCCAGCACTATGTGGAATAGAAGTAGTCAGAGTGTGCTATTATTATTCCAGATTTTAGAGGAAAAGCTTTCAGTTTTTAACCACTGAGTATGATGTTAGCTGTGGCATTTTCATATATGGGATTTATTGTGTTTAGGTTAATTCCATCTATGTCAATTTTGTTGAGAGTTCTGTCACTATAGGGTGTTAAATTTTAGCAAATGATTTTTCTGCATCTATTGCAACGATCCCATGATTTTTATCCTTCATTCTGTTAATGTGCTGTATGACATTGATTTGCATATGTCGAACCATCTTTGCATCTAAGGGAAAAATCCCATTTGGTCATGGTATATGATACTTTTAATGTGTTATGGAATTTTGTTTGCTGGTAATTTGTAGAAAATTTTGTATCTATGCTCATCAGAGATATTGGTTTGCAGTGTTCTTTTCTCATGTTTCCTTTGTCTGGCTTTGATATCAGAGTGATGTTGGCCTCATAAAATGAGTTTGGATGTGTTCTGTCTTCTATTTTTAGAAGAATTTAAGAAGGATTAGTATTAATTCTTTAAATTTTGGCAGAATTTATCTCTGAAGCCATCTGATTTTGAGATTTACTTTGTTAGGAGTTTTTTGATTACTGATTTAATCATCTTATTTGTTATCAGTCTGTTCAGGCTTTCTATTTCTTCTTGATTCAGTCTTGGTAGATTGTATGTTTCTAGAAATTTACATATTTATTCTATATTATGATTGTCTAGTTTTCTGGCATATAATTTTTCATAATAGTCTCTTATGATCTTTTGTTACTTTCCATGGCATCAATTGTAATATCTACCCTTTTATTTCTGATTTTATTTATTTAAGTCTTTTCTATTTTTCCTATGTTCGTCTAGCCAAGGGTTTGTCAATTTTATTTATCTTTTTAAAAAACAAAACAAAACAAAAAAAACAGAAAAACTCTTGGTATTGTCAATTTTTTTTGTATTTTTATTGTTTTTCATTTATTTCTGCCCTAATCTTTATAATTTCCTTCCTTCTACTAACTTTAAGATTAGTTTTTTATTTTTTTATTTTTGTTTGAGTCTCTAGAAGTGTACAGTTAGGTCATACAAGAATATTTGAGACTTTCTTCTCTTTTAATGTAGGTATTTATTACTCTAATCTTCCCCCTTAGTATTGCTTTTGCAGTATCTCATGATTTTTGATATGTTACATTCACTTGTTTTGAGATAATTTCTAATTCTCTTTTGAATATTCTTTGACCCAATGGCTGTTTAAATCATATTGTTTAATTTCCACACATTTGTGAATTTTCCCATTTTCCTTTTGTTGTTGATTTCTAGTTTTATCCCATGTGATCAAAAATATATATTTAGAATGATGTAAATCATCTCCAATGTGTTAAGATTTGTTTTGTGACTTATCATGTAATCTATCTTAGAGAATGTTCCATGTATGCTTGAGAAGAATGTGTACTCTTGTGCTGTTCAGTAGAATGTTCTGTATATGCTTGTGGATCTGTTTGGGTTATAAGGTTGTTCATGTCTTCTGTTTTCTTATTGATTTTCTGTCTGGATGACTTATTCTTTATTAGTAATGGGGTATTGAAGTCTCCTACTATTATTGAACTATGTCTATTTATCTCTTCAGATCTGTCAATGTTTGCTTTATATATTTAGGTAGTCTGATATTGGAGGATTATATATTTATAATTGTTTTATTTTCCTGTTGAATTAACCTCTTTATTATTTTATAATAACCTTCTTTGTTTCTGTGACAGTTTTGACTTAAAATCTATTTCTTGCTTGATTGAGAAAGCTTTTACTTTTCCTTTATTTTTGAAGGGTAATTTGCCAGGTATAGCAGTTTTGGTTGGCATTTTGTTTTCATCACTTTGAATATATCATTTCACTCTCTCCTAGTCTGTAAGGTTTCTGCTGAGAAATACACTATAGCCTTATTGAGATTTCCTTTTATGTGACAAGTGAGTTTTCTCTTGCTGCTTTCAACATTCTCTCTTTGTTTTTGTTTTTAAAAAACTTAATTATATTGTGTCATTATACACCATTTTAAATTCAACCTATTTGTAGTCCTCCAGGCTTCACAAATCTGGATATTTATTTTCATTTCCATATTTGGGAAGTTTTCAGGCACTATTTCTTTAAATAAGTTTTCCGTCCCTTTCTCTTTATCTCCCCTTTCTTAAACTCTCATAATATGTAAATTTGTTTGCTTGATGATGTCCCATTTGTTGCAGAGGCTTTCTTCTTCTTTTTCATTTTTACTTTTGTTGTTGTTCTTCTGACTGAATAATTTGAAATGACCTGTTCTAGAGCTTGCTGCTTTTTTCTTCTGCTTGAACAATTCTGCTCTCCAAGATCTCTATTCTATTTTTTAGTCCAGTTGTTGTTGTTCTTCTGACTGAATAATTTGAAATGACCTGTTCTAGAGCTTGCTGCTTTTTTTCTTCTGCTTGAACAATTCTGCTCTCCAAGATCTCTATTCTATTTTTTAGTCCAATAATTGTGTTCTTCAGCTCTAGAATTTGTGTTTAGTTCTTTTTTACGAGTTCTATCTTTCTTTGAACTTCTAATTTTGTTTGTGTATGGTTTTTTCTTATTTCATCATTTATGTGTCTATCTGTGTTCTGCAAGTGGATGGGCCTGCTTTTGTGGTCTGCAAGCTGGATGCTGTGATCTATGTGTTAGTTGGTAAAAGCTTCTGACTCCCTTTTTTGTTCTTAGCTACCTCCAGGTGATCTAGCCATGCAAATTTTCTCAGTGTTCTGGGTAAAGAATTACAGATATAGTCCTCTCAGATAGTAGCACAAAGACTAAGGCAGTTGTATACTCACTTGACTCTCTCTCTTAGAACTCATCGGCTCAGGGGATCTATCTTAGTGCTGCATTGTGCTAGCATAAGGGAGGGGTGATGCGGGTAAAGTAAAAGTGTTTTTCTTGTTCTGTTCAATATGTCTTTTCTTGTTTTTCTGTGCTCCACTAGAATGTTGTAACCTCTTACTTGGCTTCTGAAGCTTTCATAAAGGTATTTTTGTGTATGGGGGGAGGATGTTGTTAAATTGATGTTTCTATTGAGAGAAGATGGCTTGGACTTCCTATTTTTCCATGTTTCCTGCCATTCATTTTGCCTTGGCAACTTTTTATCTCTGTTATCTAACATCTCAAATCCTTAATGCCCTAGGGAAAATTGGCATATAAATCTTCTAGGCTGTTTTGAAAATTAAAGTTGTTAATGTACATAAAATGAGTATAATGGTAATATAGTTAATAATAATATTGCTATGATTATTTTTATTAACAAAATACTTCAGTAAATTTATTGAAATTCCCTTTGCCTTTTCAGTTAGAGTTGTATTTATTCAATACTTAGTTACATTCCCAGGTAAATGTTAGAAAATTCTGCTTCCAAGAAAATGTGAATACATTCTTCTTTGAGAATGTTTATCCTGGCAGTGATGAGGACAGAATGCTCAAATCTATTAGCATGTACCATCCAGAATATAGTAGTTTAAATGAAAAGTTAAATTTTCATTCTCCAGAAGTAGTATTAACTTGGAAACAGCTTACTGTTTTATAGTGGCAAAATATCCTTCTTCAGTGACATTTTAAGTTAGGGTAGGTGGTCCTATTTGAGATATATCACCTCCTTAATTAAGTACCTCATTTCTATCCCTAGACCAGTCACATCAGAAGTAATATGTTCATCCAGCTCTCTGACATACACAAAAATGTGTACATAGGAAGCATGTTCTAGTGGAAATAAGACAAGACTTAGAATCAAAAGACTTTGAGTCTATCTTGGGCTTAACAGTGGTCTTGAAAAGTTCCTGAACACCTTGAGCCAGGTTTTTACTTATGAAATGAGATAAATTAAAACGTGGTTCACAGATTTTTCTATGAGAATTAAAAATAAAAATAAGCCAGTGTTTCTCAAAATTACGTGACTTTTTGAAAGTATAGTCTCTAGAGTCAAATTGCCAGTGTTTGACTCTAAGCTTCAACACTGTCCAACTGATTGACCTTGAGCAAGCTACTGAACCCACCTGTAGTCAGTTTTCTTACTAAAAAAAATTGGGTAAGTTTTATGGCCCACAGGATAATAAGAAAATCATTAAGAAGATTAAATGAGAACGCACATTAGGCACTTAAAGCACTTACACGGTAAGCGGACAGTAAATATTAAGTATTATTATAATAGTTATATTTTTAAAATTATAATGCATTTGATAAACTATCAAATATCATGTTAGGTTCATTATGGCCCTTTCACATCATGCTAAATGATGACTAGGCTCCATGTCTGTCATCCTTCCTAAGTTTCAGTCTTCTTGAGGGCAGATAGCATGGCATATGCATCTTTGTCATGACAGTACCCACCTTGGAACTTTGGGCAAAATAGGGGCTCAGAAATATTTGCTAAAGGAGTGATTTTTGGATTATTTTAGGAAATATTCAGAGAAGTAACAGCACATTCAATGCACTTTGGTATTCATTGTTGATGGTTTGTGATATGTTGGTCTCTGTGGCACACACTATAAGAAATAGAAAGAATGAGTGAAACTCTGAACTTGCCTTGAAAATTCTTATAGTTTAGGTAGAAACTAGCAAAGAAACAGGTCTTTAACATTTAAGAAAGATCAATGACTTGTCAAGTTACTTTTTATACTGTGATGGCCGTTTAGGAGCTCATATATATAGTCCCAAGTAACACATGTATTTCTTCATCCTTATAAAAGTAAACCAGGCAGGGAATCAAAAGTCATTGCTTCTGATCTCTGCTAACCATTTATTTACTTTACAATTTTTGGTAAAATAATCAACCTGCCTGTGATTAAATTCTCTATCTGTAAAATGATCTGTGACTTTATATCTTTAATGTTTGTAAATCTCATTCATTCCAGCTGAATTCACTTAAAAATCTCAGAACTCATAATAGTTTTTTCTTTTTTTTAAAATGTGCTTTGTCATGATATATATTAAGAAATAAATATTAAGTCCTATTTAGGCATGTTTTACTTAAAACCCTTTAATTGTTTTTGTGTACTCAGAATAAAACCCAAGTCTCTATCTTGACCTACAAATTGCTACATGATCTAACCCTAACTTCTACCACTCTCCTCTCTGTTTAGTACTCTCCTGCTACAGTAGCCTTATAGTTCCCTCAGACCTCAAGAGCCTTGCTAATCCTCTTTACCCAGAAGGCTCTATCCCTGGATATCCAAATGTCTCATTTTTTTCCCTTCTTTGAGGTCTTTGCTTGAATGACACCTTAAGATGTTCATCCTTGACAACTTTATCTAAAATTGGTTTCCATTTTACCCCTTTACAGTGTTTTTATTACTATTATTTGTGAATAATTTCTGTTTTGAATTTATTCATTGATGTATGCATGTACTTAACAAATCTTTGTTGAGCTTCTGATCCGTACTATGTTTTAAGAAGGGTGCTGAGAATGCAATGATAAACACATCAGACACAGAACCTCCTCAAAGGATGGGATCTAGTAAGGAATACAGCAAAAGAGAGGGAGTTGTGGTTCACTGATTTAAGTGGAGTGGTGAAGATGGACAAGGAGTGCTATGGGGTCAATAGGGGAGCCTCATAATCCAGCTGAAGGTTTGCAGAGGGTTTCCTGGGATGTAATAGCTAAATGGGCACTCTGAGGCTAGGTAGGAATTATTTAGTTGAAGGAAGGTGAGGAGAACACTTCCTCAGGTAGAGGGAAGACCACATTGAAAGATTCAGAGGAGAAAAGAGAGCACTAGCACTTTTGAAGACTTGAAGGATTGAAGGATACTAATTGTGGCTAGAATGTTGTGTTTTAAGGGGAAGTAAGAGAGGCAAAGGAAGAGGGTTCAGATGGTTTGAGATACAGGCAAAGGGGTGACCATGTTTCATATTAGGGATTTTGACATTATTGCAGGGACAGTGTAAATCAATGAAGAATTTCAAGAAAGGAAGTAACATGATAAGATTTGCCTTTTTAAAAAATTAACAGCCTTTTACTTATAGGATGTTACATGGTAGTGCTCAATTAAAATTCTGCTGCAGTCGTACAGGCAAGCCACAATGAAGGCCAAGACCAGGAACATGATGGTGAGAATGGAGAGAAGTAAATACATCTGAGAAAAGGGGGCTCATGGTGACTGTTTAGAAATGTGGCATGAACAAAAGTTGGGAATCAAACACAGCACCAATATTTCTGGTTGGGACTGTGGAAGTCATTTACTGAAGTACCAAACGCAGGAGGACAGGTGAGTTTGTATAGAAAAAATGATGAGTTCTGTTTTAAGACTCATGCAAGACCTCTAAACACAGATGGATTAAATACTTTTAGTTTCTTCTACCAGGTATAAATTATTACATTGCTTTTTTAAGTTGATGGTGTAATTTGCTTTGTATCTTGAATAAATCTTCCCCTGCACATAAGCTTGTATCATCAGTGTATTGAGTATTTGCTAATTTTCTTATTTGCAAGGATCTCTAGTGAATATTTAGGCTGTCTCAAAGTTTAGAATGTTATAACTTAAACAGATTCACATATATTACACTAACAGAACATTTAACCCTACTGGGCTTCAGGGATCTAATATAAAATAAAATTAAACAGAGTTAATTGGATTTGGAGCTAGAAGAAATGAATGTAGGATGCACTTTAGTCACTTAATAGCACTGTAGTTAAGAGTAGTAGGATCTGTACACAAAAAACTGTGTGCATTGAAATAGCCTTGATCTCAGGCAGGTAATTTAAGGAGTATCATCATTTCAAATATTCCATTTCACTTTGTTGATAAACGCATTCATCCTCACCATCATTTCTATCATCGTTATAACTAGCAATTACTGAGCAAATATGCCAGGCACTAACCATCATCTCAGTAAATCCTCAAAATAGTCCTTATGAGTTGGGTTCTATATTATGCCCATTTCACAGATAAGAAATATGAGACTTGGAAAGTTCACATATAATGTATAAGGTTGGAAGATAGTAAGTGGTGGCACCTGACTTTAAAACCAGGTCTGTCTGTATGATTTCACACAAAAATTGTCTTAGCCCATGTAAATGATGATGCAAAGAAGCTATTGTAGCTAATAATGTATAACATCTCACTGATTGTATAGACTTTTCCATATGTACTTAATCATTTAATTCTACCTGTTAGACAGACATCTGTAAATTGGAGTGGAAATAGTGTCTACTTCAGAGGATTGTTGTGAATAAGAAATGAGTTTGTGCATAAAAAGGCCTAGAGCATTGCCTGACTTAGTAAGCACCACGGGCTTCCTAGTTGATATTTATCATTGTCATCATTATTCCAAATTTTCAGATGAACAAAGGAAGACAAGCAAAGTAACTCACTCAGAATCACACAGCCAGCAATGATGGTGGAGTCAGGATTTGAACTTACTCTAGCTAATCATAGGGTTAAATGATTTTTAAACAGAGCTTCATCATAAAGAATCTGCTTCCTGGGTAATAAATGGTTTATGTTTGGCAGTCCCCACGAAATGGTAAAATCTAAGTTTTATTGTGGTTGTTTTGCTTTATTGATGATCACCACATTATAGAGTTATGGAATCGTGTTAAATACATTTGAATTTGTATCTGTTTAGCTATGTACTCTGACTCAGGCTAAGTAGTATGTAACTCACTGAGTGATTTAAACACACATTTAGCATGCACTCGCAAACTTAGTAAAAATGTCCATTTATGAGTCTGAGATGCAATCTACAATGAAAGTTCACAAATCTCTGAGCTTTGTGGGAAAGGGCAGACATCTGCCTCATAATAATTAGAATTCACAACACAGTATAGTACAGTTGTCATGCATCTGTTAAAGGCCAAACATTTATTAGAGAAAGTTAGAAATTACAGGCACTTCTTTTGGGTAAAGTAATCCCTCAATATTATGAAACATCACTAAGCAAAAACTCATAGAGAAAGAACAATGGCAGCAGATTACAGACAGTGACAGATCTTTGTGCACAGACAATGCTGAATATTCTTTGAGAATAAATTTATTACTTTGATTTTTTTATTCAACAAATATTTTTTAGTGCTTGTTGCATGCCAGGAAGTGCCCTATGTAATGGAGATACCAAAGCACTCAAAACCCCTGTCTTCATGGAGTTTATATTCTAGAGATTACTAACTAGCCTTGTCACTTCACCTGCTATCAACATCCTTAAAATTGGAATTATACAGTTGACCACATGGAGCCTTTGGACAGCAATTAAGAATGAGCTTGTGTAAAGGCTGCATATATAAATATACATATATGGAAAGTGTTGTAGAAATGTTACATATATGTTTTCTTATCTATAATACGGAAAGAAACTTGTAATATGGAAAGAAACTCACAGTTTAATGGTTGGGATAAAATATATTGTGTGGCGCTCTTTTACCTGTTCATGATGCCAATTGTCTAGCTACTCAACTATGCCAGTTGTCAGGCTGTTCTACCTGCCAGTAATCCTGCACTGACTGGGCCGATTGTTGCACTAGGGCTGGGTCTGGAGCTCCCAAACCCATCAAGCCCATTGTCCAGATTGGATCACAAACCTCTCACATGCCAGGCTGGGTCACCAGACCCCTTCACACAGGTCTATGAGTTAGGTAACTGGCCAAAAGGTCCTTGGAGCCATAGGTTCGAAGGCACGGCCAGGCTGGACTGAGCCCAAGGCAGACGCCCACTCACCTGCTTCACCCAAACTACTCTCTCTCTCTCTCCCTCCTCTCTCTCTCTCTCTCTCTCTCATCTCTAAAGAACACAAGAATGGCAGCAAAACTAAAAAGAAACCTTGGTGCACATGTGCACTAACTCCACCCCCTACACAATTTGCTTACAAAGAATGCTGCACCACCCCAACCAGACCGAGGTGAGGGCCCTGACCAAACTATTCTATTTTCCCAACATATATGCATGATAATATTACCACTAGATTCTTTATATTTAGTAGTTAATACATTGAAGTTGTTATGCTAAACACTACAGAATGTATTGTTTAAGTCTTGCAACCTACTCATCAGTAGGTGCTGTCACTGTCCCCGTTTATTGGATGAGGAAACTTCCATCTAGAGGGTAAGTACCTAAGGTTAGTAAAAAAAGCCTGGCTTTGAACTCAGGGCTGTCTAAGTTCATCTTGTGCTCTTGATCACTACATTATACTGACTTACAAAAAAATGAAACTACTTTAGAAGGGATATTAACATAATTACACAAAGTGGCACTGTAATATTTGATCCCTCCCGTGAGAGTTCTTTAAGCTGAGTGTGTATAGGGGATTGAGAACAAGATAAAATAGTCTGCTAATGAGACCACACTGCAAAATCAAAAGCTGCTGGTCATCAGGAACCCCAATTTCTAGCTACGATTGCAACTAATTCCCTGGGTAACACTTGGTCTGTTACTTTGTGGAATGAAACATCAACCCCTAAACTCACCACCGTTACTTTCCTTTTTATGAAATGATTTTATTTTCAGAACTGACGGTCTATGATTCTACTAAAAATACTAACAATTATACAGAATTGGAAATGGGTAGTATTAAGATATTTACTGCAATGGGCTCAACTGTGAAGTTCCCTGAGCCTTCATCTACAGGAGTTTGGGGACAAGAGCATAAGCCAGGATCAAGTGGGGTCCAAGCTGAAGTACTCTGGGGGAAGTGTGGTAGGGGAAGCATGCCCAATGATTGTATGTATACAAAGGGTTTATCAAATAGGGGCTTGAGCCAGGCCAACCCCTGTCCTGAGGAAGCCCCTTCTTGTCTTTAACATAGTACAGACAATGGGAGATACCAGGTAACCTCTTTGGCTTAGAGCTAGATCACAGGCAGCTGGGAGGTGGGATCCAGTTGCCAAGGTTTATTCGATGGGGAATAAGGACTGTCAAAGGTGATCTAATTGTCAGGAGTTTCTATGCAGTGCCAATCCCAGTAGAAGAACTGAGAAGCCAATCAGAAACTGTGATGTAAGGCAATTTCTAGAAAAGCCAGCATAGTAAGGGTTAGTGGAAGATTAGAGACCTAGACATCTCTGGATTACCTGTAAACATCAAGAAAGCAATTTCCCATCTTCTGTCTCACCAGATCAGTACTAATTTATAGTTTTAAAGGGGCTGGGACTGTTGACTTCACCCACCCATTCAATTTAATTTATTAATTTAGGATCTGGCACCAGATGACTTGAGTTCAAATTCTGACTCTGCCACTAAATAACTAAATGTCTGACCGTGAACAAGATACTTAAGCTCTCTGTATCCTGGTTTCCACACCTGTGAAATGGGATTATTAAGGAGGAGCAGAAGGAGCAGGAGGAGGAGGAGGAGGAAGATGAGAGGAAGAGGAGGAGGCGAAGAAGAAAAGACCTACTTCAGGTGGACTTCTGCTTCTGGGAAGATGGAGTAGACATACTTTATTTGATTCCTTCTGCTAAGTACAACTAAAACTCCTGGACATTATATGTAAAATAAGCATACTCTGAAAGGTAGAGAAGAAGGCAAACCCCAAAAATAACACAATGGTGGGTTCCCTGGATTTTATTTTTGCCTCATATATCTAAGCCTTGGAACAGAAGAAGCTGGTAACCCCAAAATGCCAAGTGCAGACATAAAACAGCCAATAAAAGCCATTTCTCTCTAGGCAAAGAACCAGGAAAGGGGCAGCCTAGAAAGACAGAACCACTTATAAATACTAACTGTTGCACTTCAGCCAAATGCCACAAAATAAACAGTGGTCCCCTACATCTGCTCATGCCAGAAAAGGTCAGTGGGAGTCTAGACTTTCATCCTCATGAGGTCGAAATGAGGTGCAGAAACCCTCCTGTAGGATGGTGTCAGAGAAGATCAAATAGGAAGCTGGGACTTTCAGCCCAACCAGCCAGTAACAAGCCTCCTGCTCGATCTCATAGTGTCAGTAGAGGCCATGAAAGGAGCCTGGGTTCCCACCCCCACTTGACAGTAACAAGGCACCCTTCCTCCTGCCTGGCAAGGAAGGAGTATCAGATGAGTCCTAGTGAAGAGTCAGGACTTTCACCATCATCCCGCAGTTACAAGGCCACCCCACTCCACCATGGTGTCCATGCAAACCACATCACATGGAAAGGTGGAATTCCACCTCCGCTTCAGGTGACAATAAAAGCCAAATAGGGGGCCGGCCCGGTGGCGCACTGGATAGTGCGCTGCTTGGGAGGCACGGCGGTGCTCCCACCCGAGGGTTCGGATCCCACATACAGACCGGTTCCCGCTCACTGGCTGAGCGAGGTGCGGGAGCAACGCCGAGGGTTGCGATCCCGTTGCCGGTCCCCGGTCTGGTACGGGGGCGACACTGAGGGTTGCGATCCGTTGCCGGACACGGAAAAA
>NW_007726289.1:788295-806568 GCF_000696425.1 Galeopterus variegatus | reverse complement strand
GGAAAAAAAAAAAAAAAAAAAAAAAAAAAAAAAAAGCCAAATAGGAAACATGGACTTCATTTTCCATGGAGCAGTAATAAGGCGTTGCTTCCCCCTTCCTCTGTTGTAATAGTGTCAGAAATAGCCACATATAGAAGTTTTAAATAAGATCCAGAGGTCTATAGAATACTACAAAAATATCCAGGTTTCAAGAAAAAATTGCTTGTCGTATCAAGAATCAGGAAGATCTCAAAACTGAATTAAAAATGGCAATCAGTAGATGCCAATACCAAGGTACCAGATATGTTAGAACTGTCTGACAAGGATTTTCAAGCAGTCATAATAAAAATGCTTTAAAGAAAATTAGAAACACATTTAAAACAAATGAAAAATAGAAAAGAAATATAAATTCTGAATAGAATAGAATAGAAACCAGCAAGGAAAAAGAAACTCTAAGCAAATAAATAAAAGACATACAGAAGAATCACATGGAAATTTTGGAAGTTAAAAATACAACAACAAAAATGAAGAGATCAGTGTATGGGCTCAATAGCAGAATAGCAGGGTCAGAGGAAAGAACCGGTGAGCAGGAAGATAGAACAACAGAAATCATACAATATGAAAACAGAGAGCAAACAGACTAAATAAATGAAAAGAGCTCTGGGGCGTGTAAGACTGTAAGAAAAGATCTAAATTTATGTCATCAGTGTGCTGGAAGGGAGGAGAAAAGATGCAGGTATGAAAAAGTTGTTTAAGAAATAATGGTTGAAAATTCCCAAATTTGGTAAAAGACATATGGATACAGATTCTTGAGACTGAGTGAAACCCAAATAGGATAAACTCAAGCAAACCCATGCCATGACATAGTAAATGTAATTTAAATTATATGCAATTAAAGTTAGATTTCTGGAAACTAGAAACAAAGAAAAAATTCTTGAAAGCAGCCAGAAAAAAAAATGACACCTTACATATAGGGGGAAGAAATTCAAATGACATGGGATTTCTCATCAGAAACCAAAGCAGCAAGAAGTAAGTAGCACAATATTTCTCAAATGCTAAGAGAACTGTCAAGCCAGAATTCTATACTCTTCAAAAATATCCTTCAGGAATGAAAGAAAAATCAAGACATCCTCAGATAGAGGAAAACTAAGACAATCTGACAGTTTTTAAAATGGTTGCTCAAGGATTACACGCTAGATACAGATAGATAGATACATACACACATAGATGAGAGAGAGAGAAAGAACAGGAAAAGAGATGATAGATACAACACAGAAAGACGCAAGTCTCTAATGGTGTCATTTTAGCAGTTCAGTGAAGTATAAAAACCTTACCTCTTTGGAAGTCCTTTCACACTCCCTTGTTCATAATATAATTGTCTTAAATATTTCTACGACATGCATTTAGAACCATGTCAGACAGTGTTATAACTTTTGCTTTAAAGTTCAAACGTAATTTAGAAAACTTAGAGGAGAAAGAAAGCCTATTGCATTTATTCATATTTTTGCTTACAGTGTTCTTTCTACAATGTTGATGTTCCAAATTTTTTTTCTATTTAGAACCTCGACTTAAGTCTCACACCACACACAAAAATTAATTCAAAATATATCATAGATCTAAGTGTGAAATATAAAACTATAAAACTTTTAGGGAAAAAAAAGCAGGAGAAAATATCTGAGGTCTAGGGCTAGGGAAAGTAGTTTTTAGACTTGCCAACAAAACATGATCCAAAAGAAAAAATTGATAAACTAGATTTTATCAAAGTTAAAAATGTTTGCTTTGCACAAGATCTTGTTAAGAGGATAAAAATGCAAGCTATACAAAGGTAGAAAATATCTGTAGACCACAATCCAACATACAACTATGAAGAACTCTCCAAACTCAATAGATAAAAACCAAACAATCCAATTAGAAAATGGATAAAATACATGAAGAAACATTTCACCAAAGAGGTGAGGGGAAATAAGAACATAAAAAGATGTTTAACATTATTAGCCATTAGGAAATGCAAATTAAACCATAATGAGATATTACTACACACCTATCAGAATGGCTAAAATGAAAAATAATTATGCCACCAAATTCTTAAGAGGATGTGGAGAAACCGGATTACCCTTACGTTACCAGTGGGAGTGAGAAATGTACACTCAGGAAAACAGCTTGGCAATTTCTTATGAAAAGAAAAAGCACTAAACATGCATTTGCATTTATACTACAACACTCCTGGGAATTTATCCAAGAGAAATGAATACTTAGGTTAACGAAAATGCCTGTCCATGTAGTGGCATTGTTCCTAATAGCCAAAAACTGAAAACAAGCTGGACATCCTTCAGTGGGTAGATGATTGAACAGACTGTGGTACATCCATACCATGAAATTCTACTCAGCAATTAAAAGAAACAAACTGAGAGAGATACACCCAACAACCTGCATGAACCTCTAGAGAATTCTGCTGAATGAAAATAGCCAGTCACAAAATGTTACATACTTTATAACTCCATTTATATTGCATTCTTGAAATGAAAAATAGGAGAAATGGAGAACAGGTGAATATTAGTGTTTTCCAGTGACTAAGATTGGGTTGTTGGGAAGGTAGTTGGTGTGGTTATAGAAGGGTAAGATGAGGGCTCTTTGTGATGACGGAAATGTTCTTTCTCAACTGTATCAATGGCAATATCCTGGTTGCAAGATGCTGCCATTGGGGAAAAATGGATGAAGGGTACAGGGATCTCTTAGAATTACTTCTTTCAATTGAATATGAATGTATAATTATCTAAAAATAATAAGTTTAATTTAAGAAAAATTACCTGCTTCAAAATGATGATTATAAAGATTAAATTAATTATGCATATAAATTCTCCATATTGGGTACATAGCTCTAAAAAACAGTAAACTATTTTTATTTTTATTTAGTTTATTAAATCCATTAATGGGCAAATGAAAAAAACTAAGAGTGTCTAGAAATATTTTCTAGAAACAATGATTATTCAAATTTGGTTTCTGTGGGATAGGGCGCTTGCATCATAAGAAGAGTTAGTAAATACTGTTCAGAGAATTGAGTCAGTCTATTCACATTTGTTCTCTTCCATTCTACACCATTCCATCAATAAAACAGTAATTTATTGAGCAGCTGTTTTATGTCAGGCCATGCGTTATGATGTTACATAATACACAGTCTTACTATGAGAGAACATTTATTTATCAAGGGGTGTGTGCACATGCATGTGTGTCTGGTGGGATGGGCAGGTGTATGTGTTCCTAATGCTTAGGCAACATCAGTAAGACAGCAGACAAAAATACCTGCCCTAGTGGAATTTTCATTCTGGTATCTATGTTCACAGCATAATAGGAGAAATATGCAGGTAAAGAACAAATTACATTATAGCTTAGCAATAGATGCATGTAGAAGGAAATACCAAGGAATAAGAGATTAAATCTGATGTTGGAAGCTGGCCTGGGCAGTATTGGTTACCAAAGAAGATGTCATCAGGGATGGACTTTGAAAGATGTGTGAAACTTCACTAGGTAGCCTAGAGAGGAGCCACTTTTTGGGGGTAGAGCAAATAGCACATGCAAAGTTGGTTAGGTGAGAGTCTGTATAAAGTCAGAGCAGATGATCAAAGACAGACCCAGGAGGAATACCAACAAGATAGTTAGAGAGAGGAGAGAAAAGCAAAGCAATAAGCTGAATATTGGAGAGCCTTGAAGGTCAACTCAAAAGAAGGCATTTTAAATTGATTTAGAAGGCAATGTAAAGCCAATGGACCAAGTGCGACAGGAATTGGGCAGCCATTATCAAAAAAGCTATCAAAATGTTCGGGCATGATTTGTTCTTAATAAACCTGTGGTACTCTCAGCCTGTGAATCCATTGTCCTCGGAACGGTCATAGATTTTGTTGGTTAGTAATTTTCCATTAGCTCCCTAATTACTGATGCTCTCCTAGAGAGATTCTCTGAGACAGATACCCACCTGATTATGAGATACTTGAGCTGATTTATGGTGTTCATGAATGTCCTCTGCCTCCAGTGCATTGGGGACATTTTTTACAAACCATAAGGAAAATATTAGAAAATCTGGCATTTGTAATAGGTTCATTTTAGAAATGTCTCTTGTTTTCCTTTTGGGTTAGGCTTTGTGTTCATTTCAGGCTGTTCTGTACTTTTGTAGATGCCTTTCAGCAAAGTTTCCTGAATGTTTGAAATCTTCACCCTGTGTTTTCTTTTAAGTAGCTCATTCCAAATTCTAATATTTTTCCAAAAACTGCCACATATCTTTGTTCATTTATTACCCACAGGCAAATTTTGAGCACCCACTAAGTGCTGGGTCCTGTGTTATAAGCTTGGGATACCCTAATAAAGGGTAAAGTCTTTATTTCCTAAAGGTCCACAGAGAGACCTGGAAATCTGATATGGTATGTGCTGTAATAGATGTTAGTGCAATGTGTCGTAGTAGAACAGACCCGTACACCTATCTTAGAATGAGGGAATTGGGGAGGTTGCTTTGGAGGATGTGAAATAGAGTTTTCCAGGTGATGAGGCAGGGGACAGGCATCTGAGTGCTCTCTGCAAAGGCAGAGAGACCCAAGAAAGCTTGGTTGTACAGAAGTTCACAAGAGAAGGAATCTGGCTGACATGGCTGAACTTGAGTGTAATGAAGGAAGTGATTAAAAGAAGCTCAAGAAGGAGGTAAGGGTGAGGATATTAAAATTATAGTTCACTCTAAGGAATTTGAACTTTATCCAAAAGGAAATAAGGAGCCATTGAATGATTCTGGCAGGGAAGTGTAAGATGGGGAGTTGGGTGTTAGGGCATTTACTCCAGCACTTCCATCCTTCCTCTGATCAACCTGTTTTCTCCTAAACACACCTCTCATCAGCAACCAAAGCTAGATCCTCCAGGGGACAAGGCCTCAGTCTCTTCACCTTTCAGTACCAAGTGGTTTTCCACCAAACCTCAGCTTCCTTCCCGGTGAGAGGTTTCTGAGATCCTGCTGATTGTAGAGCATGGGAGAGCCCAAGCTGCTTGATTGATTTCATTCCACTGGACTGCATGTAACTTCATGCTTCCAAGTGAAAGAAATTTTCTGAAAATTCTCCAATCTCCCCAAATTATCTACCTTTATATATTTATTCCCAGCTTCATTGGACTATAAATAATCCAGTTTGAGAGAAAATGCTTGGCACGCGAAGCTCTGGCCAACAGAATTCAACGATTACTTTGATTAGCTCTCATAGAGAGAGGCTGTCCCAGTGGAAAAATATAATAAAAAAAAAAACAACTGGGGCATGTTAGACCAAAAAACACTGCTTGCTGAGGATGCCTATACAGCTTTCTGCAAGGAAAGAAGGGATTGATTCTTAATAACAATAACAAAATACGTTTTAAGAGTAAAGTGGCAGGATTGTCCTAGGACATAGATAGATGATAGATAGATAGATAGATAGATAGATAGATAGATAGATAGATAGATAGATAGATAGATAGATAGATAGATAGATAGATAGATGATAGATAGATCAGCTTTTTAATAAAATAATGCATGTTTTAATAACATTTTAAAATAATCAAAACAGAATAAAGGATAATTTAAGGAAACACTTTCCCAAATCACATCACTGTTATTATTTTCAAGAATATCCTTTTAGACATATATGTATATATAAACAATGACATAGAACATAAGTAAAACAACTTTTGCATGCTGTTTTTTTAAAAATAAACTTTGTTATTTTAGAATAGTTTTGGATTTACAAAAAAAATTACACAGTACAGAGAATTCCTATAAACCCTACATCTAGTTTTCCTTATTATTGAAATCTTATTTTTACTATGGTACATTTGTCATAATTAATGAACCAGTATTGATACATTGTTATTATTAGAGTATGGACTTTTCCTCAGATTGACTTAGGATGTGAGTTTGTTTGTTTGTTTTCTTAATGTCTTTTTCTGTTCCAAAGTCCCATTCAGGAGACATGACATTTACTCATCACATCTTTTTTGGCTCCTCTCAGTCACGATAGTTTCTCAAACTTAGGGCAACCTTGATAGTTTTGAGGAATTCTGGTCAGATATTTTGTAGAATGTTCCTCAGCTGAGATTTGTCTCATGTTTCTCATGATTAGCCTGGACTTGTGGGGTTAAGGAAGTAAGAGCACAGAAGTAAAGTGCTGTTTTCATCACGTTGTGTCCAGAGTGCACACTGTTAACTTGACTTACCACTGTTGATGTCAGCATTGATCACCTGGTGAAATAGTATTTGGCAGGTCACTGTACTGTAAAGTTCCTCTCTTGCCCCACCTCCCTTCCTATTGTACTCTTTGGAAGGAAATTACCACTCTATGCATGGCCCGCACTACTCAGGAATAGGAGGTTTTGCTCCACCTCCTTAAGGGTGGAGTATTTACATCAATTATCTGGAGTTCTTCTACATGAGACAGGTGTTCCCTCTTCTTCATGAAGCATTTGTTAATACTACTATAGGCATGCAAATGTTTATTTTATACTTTAGTATTGGATGATAATCCACTTTATTTTTTTGTTGTTCAGATTGTTCTGGCTTTGGCCATTGAGAGCTCTGTCAGTTGGCTCCTATGTCCTTTTGACATACCCTCATGAGTTTGTGTGTGTGTGTATGTGTGTGTGTGTGTGTGTGTGAGCATTTTGTTACTTTCTGGCTCTGTAACATGTTCCAGGATCATTTTGTATATTTCCAGCCCCAGTCTTAGAATTGGTCATTTCTCCAAAGAGCTCTGATTCCTTTTATTGGAGAATGGTATTATAAACCAAGATCTGAGCACTAGGTGTGTTTGTTCCTATTGGGGTATCATTGCATCTAGGCTCTCCCAGCTAACAGAGCCAGTAAACATTGTGTATATACTAACCTCTGTATACATATATATATATATATATGTATATACATGTATATATATGTATACATATATGTGTACATATATATATACACACATATATATATATATTTCTACATGAAACCTTCTATATTATCTATACTGAGCTGAACAGGAGTTTATGCTGATGTCTCTAACTCTAATTCATTACCACGAAGATCATTATAGCCTCCTACTTTTGCTCATCTAACAGTAAGAAACCTTGCCTCCCACCATCTGCCATCCATCTACTTAGGTGTTCAATTCCAGTATGCACGTATAGTGGTTTCAGAACTGTGGACCCCTGTCCTTATGTGAATTAACTTTATCAACTAGAGTACAGTGCTTATGTACAATTTTGTTCTGTTTTATTAATCTGTTATTTCTTAAATAAGAATAAGTATGTTGAAGATGTCCTTTCAAGTCAATAAATAGATAACTATGATGTATTTCAATATATATGTTATGGCTGTGTTTGGGCAGATTATGTCATCTTTTACAGGTCATTATAAGAATTTTGGCATATTTTCTAAATGAGGTGAAAAGTCATTGTGGGAAGGGGATCCACTAAAATGTTTAAGATCAATCTGGCTCCAATATTTAGAATAAACTAAAGGGAGGCAAGGGAAGAAGCCAGAAGACCAGTAAAGATCTACTCCCTTTAGCCTAAAAACAATAGTGACTTGGACCAGGGTAGTAACAGTGAAATATTAATTAGTCATCTTTTAAATATTAAGCAAACGGGATTTGCTGATGGATTGACTGTGTAGTACAGAAATAGAAAAGACAAGGAGAACTGGAAAGATAAAGATATCAGTTGCTGACATGGGAAAGACTGCAGAAGAATCACCATGTTTTGTTTTGTTTTATTTGGTTTTGGTAAGGGGTGGTAACAATTAAGACATAAGTTTTTGTTGTGGTAAGTTTGAGATATTATTCTATACATTCAAGAAGAGATCGTCATTAACTAGTGGATGGCCACCATGTAGAAGAGGTGAGGCCAAGTATGCAAATAATTTACTTTATTTACACTAGCTGAGAACACATCAATGAGCCACTGAACAGGTCTCCAGAGCCAAAATGTTCTCCACGTTATAGGCTCAACAACTTAGTTCCACCCCTCTTCATTATATCACCATTTGTGTAAGACCACCAGTTTCTTTCCAGACTGTCCCTCAAGGTGGACATACTGCAACCACCTGTTTCTCAGAAGCTCATCTTGTGATAGTATTATAACGAGGTGGAGTCCCATAACAGGCATCTGGGAGGGGTATCAACACAGATCAGCCCATTTGGAGATTTTTCTCCTTTTGGCTGAAATCCTTCTCTGTTCTTAGTTCATCTCACTCTGTAGGACCCTCTTCTATTTCATTTTTTTCGATGGCTTAACACATTCTATTTCTACTAACATACATCTTTTTCCTCCTCTAAAATAGATTTTGCTTCAGATCTATTTTACCTAAACCGTACTTGATAAATGAGGACAGAATTTTTCTCAATGATCTATTTAATAATTAACACTTGTTAACTTCAGGCATGTCATTTGACTTCTCTGGCCTCAGGGTTCTTATTTGTAAGATGGGTTTATGGCAATGGCCCTGCTTAGCAACTAAGAATGTTAAAGCAATTAAAATTTTATTTTGATGTTTTCAGCACATCTATCATTTGGTTTTTGCTCCAATTCTGTGTGACCGGTATAAATCTCCTACTTAAAACTAAGAAAACAAAGGGTCAGAGAGATTTAGAACTTATACAAGGCGATTTGGTTATTCAGTCAACAAATATTTCTTCATGCATATTAATATACCAAGAGCTATTTACGGTGCCAGCGATAAAAAATAAATAATGGCAGAGGCTATCCTATTGCCATGTTTCCCTGTGGTAAAGGACACAGGTACACATAGAACAAATTGAAATATAATATGAAAAGCATCTTGCAGTTGACTTAACAGAAATTCTGTAAACATTTGAAATATATGAAAAGCCATTACACCAGTCAAGTAGGAAATATTCAATATATGTCAACCAGTACTAGTCTCATTTGAGCAGTGGCATTTGAGGTAAGCATACTTGTAATAGTTACTTATAGAGTGGCTACTACATGCCAGTATTTTAAAAGATTCTTTTAGTTAGAATTCTTTAATCGCAAGCCATAAACACTGAGAAGCAGACTTACACGGGGAAGGGAAGAAGTCATTATGAAGGACACAGAGCTATCTTGTGAGAGCAGCTCAAGGGCAGGCAGGCAGCCAAGCCTCACCAAAGAAGCAGAACCAGGAGAGGGGAAAGTCATTGGAACCCAGAAACCTTTCTCTCTAGTTCTCGCTCAGCTTCCCTCTGCACATCTCTACCATTGTTTTATTTTTCTGCACATCAACTTTCTTGACTTCTTGGTCCAAATTCTGGAAAATATCCATTCTTTGACTCTCTAATTTTAGTTTAGGTTTTTGCTGATGCTATTATTGTTGTTTCTGTGTTTTTTGTTTTATTTTGTTTTTTTATGTGTTTGCTTTTCATATCCCTCACATTCAAAGAAGAGTCCAGAATGAAGTGACATGTCGCAAGTTCAATTCCAAACTCCTGATGAATGGCTCCTGTTTGGCTCCAGTTTAGGGTCCACCCAGCTGTGGTCTCAGTATGTATATGGCTACTGAAAATATGCCTCCATAAAATCCTATTTTATAAAAAGACAGAAGACAATTTTCAAAAGAGATGGAGGCATCATTATAAACTGAGCACTCACGTGGAAAGGATATACAGTATCTCCATGCCCTACAAGACCCTTGCAAGGTAAAAATACGAGAATTATTTCCATTTCACAGATACAGGAAATGAGTCTTGAACTTATTAATCCAACAAACAACATATTGAGTGCTGACTGTATACCAGGCATAGAGCTAAGTGATGGGGAATTGTAGTTTTTCCTTTATAAACATTGCTTTCTATCAGAGATGATAGTCATCAGATAAGTTATTACATAATAAATATTTAATTTCAGTTTTAATAAGTGCTACAAAGAAGTACAGGAGAAGAAAACCTATTCTAGCAGGATTGTGAGGGTATGAAAGAATATCACCCTACGGAAGTGAATTTAAGTTGAGCTCTACAACAAGAGTAGCATTACTTAACGGATGAGGATGAGTCAGGGAAATTTCTAGGTAGAAGGAACAGCATGACAAGATGAAAAAAGCAAGATGGCCTGTGTAGACAGAGTCCTAAAGAGGAGATGGGAGAATGGTGTATAATTAGCAGTTGAAATAGGCGGGAACTACACCAGGAAGAAATATGAGATTAGCAGTTTAAAGAATTCGTTCTTTGTCTTACGTGCAATGGAAAGCAGCCTTTAAAGTCATTAAATGAGAAGAGTAACGTGGTCAGGTTTGTGTTTTATAAAGTCACTTGGGCTAGAGTGTAGGAAATGAATTAAAGGAGGACAAGAGTAGACGTGGGGAAAATAATTCAGTGGCCATTTCTGTGGCCCAGAAAAAAGAGAATGAGATACTAAAAGTAAGTAATAAGGGGACAGAATAGAATAGGCCCTCTTCTCTATTCCAATTTGACTTGGAGGAAATAGTTCATTATAATAGGTCATGAAAAAGCCACTCAGTTACAAGAGCAATGGTTGAGCAGCAACTTAAATCCAGGTTGCCCAATTCCAGGATTTACCCCACCCTATGTGGCCAGGACATGTTTGAGATAATGTCCAGTTTTTATTTATTGTCATAGGATGATATAAAGCTAGTAAAAAGGCAAGTAATATAGCAACATGATGTTTAATAACAGCAAATTGAGAAGGAAGGAAAAATTACCTTCTGGGACAGGAAATTTTGAATTCAAATGCAGAAGACAAAACAGTTCACATCGCTTCGATATTCTCGTCTTCTCTGCTTTATTTACTTTAGCATGAAACATTATGTATACACACAGATTCTTTATAAAAGAGATACTTTATTTCCTACTCAAAGAGAACGTTCTTTTCAGATTTTAAAAGAAAGGTGCAGATGAAAGACTGAGAAAAAAATTATTTGCCAACCTACAGAAAACCCAGGAGCAGGCAGATGCAGGAACACGCATTGTATCTTTCATTTTGCAGCAATAGCCAGGGTTTTTATCTCTGCATGGGTCTGCTCAGAAAATCCCTTGATCTTTAACAAAAGCTATCCCACTCCTGAATCCACTATCAGAGGAAATCTGGTGAAGGTGAAACCATAGTCCCAGGCATTGAGAAATGGAAATCTTGAATTCCCCAAAATGCTCACCCCTCCCTTAGGAAGTGGTGATACATATTGGTTATGCATCTTTGGAAAAATTACTTAAACTCCTGGTATCAGTTTCCTCATCTATAAAGTGAGGATAAAAATAGTACTTTCCTTATAGGGTTGCATTTTAAATATAATGTGCACCAAATAAATGATTGTTGAGATGGGAAGAATGTTATTTTTAAACTTCTGATTATTTTACAGCTCAGAAAAAGATGGAGGGAAATATGTTATCTTGGAGATCAGCCCCTGTCTCTAAGATGAATTCATGGTTCACACATAACTCATGATCCATGTAATTCATTATATAAAACATACCATAGCTCCAAGGAAAAAGATGATTGAGATGTGGTCACGAATTCCCCTTCTCTCTTCACTCGTTTCAATCAGATATCCATCTCCACCTCTCCATCAGAATAAGTCCTGCCAGTGTCACTGACAACTGCGATGCTGGTAAACCTGAAGGTCAATCCTTGGTCCTCATCTTACTTGATCTATCAGCAGCATCTGACACAGGCCATTACTCTCTGCTCCTTGAGGCATTTCCTTCACTCACCTTCTAGGACACTGTCCTCTCTGCTCCTCTCTTCACTTGCCTTCTCATGGCTGGCTCATCGTCATCCCCTAGGCCTCTAAAAGTATGAAAGTGGTAGGTCTCATTTCTCAGATTTATTCTGCTTTCTATCCATTGTTACCCCTAGCTGATGCCGTCCAGTTATATGGTCTTAAATATTATCTGTGACACTATGTGGTCTTCTTCTCTAGGTCAGGCCTCTCATCTGCAGTTCAGACCAGCACATCCAACTGCTTATTTGACGTCACTTCTTTTGTAGTTGGCTGTCTGATAGGGATCTCAAAATTAAAAGGCCAAGGATTAAACTTCTGATTCCCACTTCCTCATGATCTGATTTATTCCATAGTTTATCCCCTTAGAAAATTTCAACTCTACCCTTCTAGTAGTTCATGCAAATTCTTTCCTTGATTCCTGTCTTTCTCTCACATTCCACATCCACTCCATCTGTCAATCCTGATATTTCTTTCTACAGAATATGTCCACTTCTCACCAACTTTCTCTCTAATACTCTGGATGAAGCCAACATAATCTTTTTCTTGACCAATCTTTGTCTTGATCAAAAGCCTGTCTTGCTGCTTCCCCCTTTGCCTCTTTCTATTCTCAACACAACATAAAAGTCCTTTCAAGTGTGAATTTGATCATGGTACTCCTCTGCCCACGTTTCTGCAATGCCTGTCCATTTCACTTAGAGTAAAAGTCTGAGGTCCTGTGAGGTACTCTGTGCTCCAACCCATCTCACCCCTCCCCGCCTTCTCCTCACCTCTACCTGTTCATTCTGCTCCAGCCACACTGGTCTCCTGTCACTTCCTCCACCTTGAGACTCTGCGTTTTCTCTGCCTTGGCTTCAGGTCTCTAATGAAATCCTTCAGTTTGGCCTTCCCTAACCACCCTATATAAAAATAGCAACTTCTTTATAAATTGACTGCCCCTCCCTGATTTATTTTCTCCACAGTATTTTTTTTTTTTTACCATTTCATATACTGTATATTCATCAGTGTGTTTTCTCCCATTACTAGGATTTAAGCTCCATGAGGGCTGGGACTTTGTGTACTACCTGTGGCCAGCAGACCGGTGCCTGGCATGTGGAAGGCACACAAATAAATATTTGTTAAATAAATGAATAAATTAAGAACATTGTCCCTGCCCTTATAGACCTCACAGGTTTTGTTCAATATGTACAACAAATATTTTTGAGTACCTAATCAGTGCAAGGCATGTTTCTTAGAGCTAGGGATGCATAAATTAAGGAAACGTGCCTTCTTGCCTGGGAGCTGACAGCCTGGTGAATGAGATAGATAAGAATGTTGGCCTCAGTGCCCCTCTCCCTTGGTGCCCCTCTCCCCACCACCACCACCAAAAATCCAGGGCCTGAGAAAGGTCTTGCATTTGGCTTATAAGGGTTAGCTTATCTTGTGAAGTGACCCAGAGACTAGAAGAAGAGGACTGGGAAATGAAAGAGGGAGGAAGCAAAATCTAACAGGAGTGTGTGGAATTCACACTCCTGTGGGCAAATGGAGCTCAAACCAGCTGTGCCCCTCTGAGAAGTGGTGTACAAGGTGTCTCAGACGATTAGTGATGTTGAACATTTTTTTACATTGCCTATGGGCCATTTGTATGTCTTCCTTTGAAAAATGTCTGTTCAGTTTCTTTGCTCATTTTTTAAATTGGGTTATCTGGATTTTTTACTATGTAGTTGCTTGAGTTCCTTTTATATTCTGGATATTAATCCCTTGTCAGATATATAGTTTATAAATATCTTCTCCCATTCTGTAGGTTGTCCTTTGTGTTGATTGTTTACTTTGCTGTGCAGAAGCCTTTTAGTTTGATATAATCCCATTTATTTGTTTTTTCTTTTGTTGCTTATGCTTTTGGGCTCTTGTTGATAAAGCCTTTGTCCAGTTCTACATCCCGAAGTGTTTCCTCTATATTTTTCCTTAGCAGTTTTACAGTTTCAGGTCTTATACTTAAGTCTTTAATTCATTTTGAGTTGATTTTGGTATTTGGTGAGAGGTGCAGATCTAGTTTCATTCTTCTGCATATGGATATCCAATTTCCTCAGCACTTAAAAAAAAGTTCAACATCACTAGTCATCATGGGAATGCAAATTAAAACCACATTGAGATATGACTTCACCCCAGTTAGACTGGCTGTAATCAAAATAACAGAGAATAACAAACTCTAGTGAGGATATGGAAAGAAGAGAACACTCCTACACTGTTGGTGGGACTGTAAATTAGTACAACCACTATGGAAAACAGTATGGAGGTTTCTCAAACAACTACAGATAGATCTTCTATATGATCCAGCAATGTGGTATATATACACCATGTAATACTACTGTGCCATAAAAAAGAATGAAATTCTGCCATTTGCAGCAACATGGATGAGCTTAGAGAAAATTATGTTAAGTGAAATAAACCTGGCACTGAGTGAAAAATACTGGATGCCCTCACTCATAAGTGGGAGCTCAGAGAGAAAGAAAGACCACAGTGGTGCATCAGACTTGTAGATGGAGAAACCATACCTAGGGTTTTGGCGGGGTAGGGAAGGGAAGGAGGTCAGGAATTAATTGGTTGGAGGACACAGGGAATAACTGCAATTATTTGTGGTAATGGACATGCCGATATTATTAATCTGACCATTACATTTTGGGCACAGGTGGTGATGGTCAGCTTTGTACCCCATGAATATGTATAATCAATAAAATATGTGTGTGTGTGTGCATGTGTGTGTGTGTGTGTAGTGTCTCAGAATTACGGACCTGAGAAGCAGAGGAAGAGAGTGTCCATGCATCAGCTCCCATTCCCCTACTGGTTGAGGGTTACCCCATGGCATGTTAACTCCCTCATGCTTCCAGGATATACATGTCATTGGCATTGGAGAGGCCCGAGGAGAAAGTGACAGACACACACTGCAGATGAGCAGGGGGCTGCTGGCTTATTTCTTAAGGACATTGGGCCATAGCAGTGGGCTGGAGGGTGTAAGGGGAAGCACACGAGGCACCCAATACAATAAGCAAAACAGGCAACAACAATATAAGAGGTGCTGCCATATGTGCTTAAGATACATAAAAATAAAATTCAATAGCGGAATAGGCAAGAGCATAATGTCAGCAGGGCACTGAAAGACGGGAAGAAGTTAGACTATGCTTTGAATTAATTTTTAGGCTATTTTCATGAATAAAAAAAGGCATAATAAGAGGTTAGTAACATTCATTTCAGTCATTTCAATTCAAATCATTTAAAAAACAAGAAGTCATAGCTGGTTCTACATTGGGCCTTGGGCATAGTAAGGGCTTTAAAACAAGTTGATGAGTGATTATAAACCACAGTGTGTCACAAACTATGAGGGATGGAAAAGAAGAGTGAGAAGGAAAAAAAGTCGGTGTTTTCATTGCATTTCCCGTCCAGATGGGGGAATAAAATTTTTGCTTGTATTTTTACAAACATGATACCATTAAATAAGTGGTACTACTTACTAATTTCATCTCTTCCTTATTCCCTAGTCTTTAAACACTGGATGCTATTTGCTCAGCTCTCCAGGGGATCTTCAGGATGGCCTTTCTGAAAAGTTAGTATGGTGTGTAACACTGCTATGTGTGGTTTGTATTTTGATTACTTAGTTATAATAGATACACACATCAAAGTCTATTTCAGTCTGTTTTGGGCTTCTATAACAAATTAGCATAGACTGTGTGGCTTAAACAACAAACTTTTATTTCTCATGGTTCTGGGAACCGGAAGTCCCAATATCATGGTGCCAGCATAGTTGAGTTCTCGGGGAGGACTCTTTTCCTGGATATGTCCTCACATGGCCTTTCCCTGGTGCATGCAAACAGAGAAGGAAATCTCCTATCTCTTTCTTTTTTTATACGGGCATCAATGCCATCATGGGGATTCCACCCTCATGACCTCATCTATACCCGATTACTTCCCCAAATCCCTATCACCTAATACCATTACATTCTGGATTAGGGCTTCAATATATGAATTGGGTGGCTGGAAGCACAAATTAAGTCCATAGTAAAGTCTTTACCAGTATCTTGCTGTATTCCTTATCACATTGCACAGGTGAAATCTAAACATAGGTTAAAGAGGGTAGGGAGTGTAATGGGTACTCAGAAAGTGGGTATTTGTTCTGTGATAGCAGAAAGGGGATTCTGGAGGAGGTGGTCTGTATGCCTAGCTTAGAAAAGAAAGTCAGATTAAGGTCATAGAACCAAAAGACAACATTATGGGAGTGCCTGCTAGTTCCAGACATAGATATGAACGCTAAGGTTGCAAACATGGACTAGTTATGGTCCCTGTCCTCAAGGAGTCACGTGTAGCCAGAGCATCTTGCTAAAGAAGCAGTTGAGTAATGGGATCAGGAGGTTGGAGAAAGAACGAAGTGATGTATTTCAACTCCACAAAAACTGTATTTGTATTATTATTATTATTATTATTATTATTATTAGCTTATAAAGTGTTTGGCCTGATCATTTTGTAAAAGATATACATATAGAGGTGTTGCATTTGTATGTAATTCTACCCTAAATTGAATTTATAATACAAATAGGTTTTAGCTAGGTTAATAGGGATGTCTTTTTTATTCAACATATTTGTTTTGAGTACTATATATACCCATCATTGTGGATAGATGAATGGATAAATAGATATACTGATGATACACAGATAGATAATGTGCATTCCTTTGCTTCAAGATGCCTCCAGCCTAGTTGTAGAAGCAAACTAAATGTACTAGTCTACATCTAACTCTCCTATAGTGTGGTAGTTGTCTGGTAAAGGCATGCAGAGAAATTTGAGGATAAATGAGGAAACTAAAAATTTTGCTTTGAAATATGGGGAATTGTATTATTTTCTTTTGCTTATAAAAAAAATATGGAACTGGGTATTTTAAAAGAAAACGAAATTTATTGCTTACAGTTTCAGAGGCTAGGAAGTCCAAAGTCCAGGGAACACATCTAGTGAGAGCCTTGGTGGTGGACAGTGTTGGCAGAGTATCACACTGAGAAAATGACGGAGCAGAGAGAGACAGTTCTTCATGCACTGTCCTTTTAAAGCCCTGAGAACCACTCCCATGACCACCATTTTTAATCCAGTTGCCACGGCATGGTCCTAAAATCTAACCACCTCTTCAAGGCCCCACCTTTCGATTACCATAATAGGATTTCCTACCCTCAACAGTTACAGTGGGGATTAAGCTTCAGTGAGTTTGGGGGGCATCCAGTCTGCAACAGGAATGAAACTAGGAATTCTGAGAGGAGTTAACTTTTGGGCTCTGTCTTTCAAGGGGAGAATTTTAATATATGGAGGAGACTAGGAAAGGACATTTCAAGCAGAGACACAGCAGAATCAGAGGACAATGTGGATAGTGTTTTCGAGACTGCTGTGTAGGCAATGATATGGCTAGAGGTGGCTGCAGGATTAGGATCATGGCAGGGGTGCACAGGAGGATCCTGGCAATGCCAGCTGGGTGAGATGGTGGAGACCTAACTTCCAGGCTAAGGAGCTTGGCCTTCATGTTGTTGGTTGTCTATTCCCAATTCTCACAGGATGGTATTGTAGAATAGGTGCCAAAGACAAATATTTTTGGAGACACAAATTGCACATTGGCTTGTAAAGCTGCCATAAAAGTAATGAAGCTGTTTAAGTTAGTTTAAATCCAGCATTTTTCAAAAGTCTCTAAAACATAGAAACATTTCTTTCTCCTCCCAACATCTATTTGAATCCCATGGAACATCACTGCAGGGAATACTTTGGAATTGACGGGTTTGAGCAAGGAATTAGTATGATCAATTTTGCCTTTTAAAATGTCATTCTGGTTACAGCATGGGGCCCAGAGTTGAAGACTTCAATTTGGAAACAAGGAGATGAAAAGAGAAGAAGCTGTTGCAGCACTTTCACTGGGGATAATGAAATGGGAATTGGATGCTGGCAACAGCAGTGAGTGACGGGGGGAGGTAGGAGCAAGCTTTCCGGATGGCTTGTTCAGATCTGGTGACTTATGGGCTTTGGGGACCAGGAGAGGGATCTTGTGTAGTGCTCACGCTCTGGTTTGTGGAACTGGGTGAATGGTGGGGCCATTCACAGAATGAGCAGCAGACATGGAAAGGAAGATGCTGGTGGATGATAAATTCACTTTGATGCCCTTTGAGTTTCAGGTGCCTGTACAGAAGACACACTAGGACACTGAGAACCTTCCATGTTTTTGAAAAAAATTATTCCCCCTGTTGTCTTCTCCTGCCAGCCCCAGAAGGCTCAATCTGTGCACCTCTCTCTGAATGACTCTCCACACTCATTGTCCAGCTGGTCTGAGCTCATGACCTCGCACATCTACAACTGTGTGCATTGGCTTCCATTGTTCTCTCAGTCCAGAATGACCTTCCTGACTGTATGAGCTAGAAATTGTCTTTAGTTCATAGTAACAGACACCCAGCTATAGTGGCTTGAATATATAAGAATTTACTCTCTCACATTAAAAAATAAATAAATAAAAAAAATCGAGATGATAGTGCAGAACTTGTTTTGACCTCACACCAACTTTTCTATCTTCTGTCCACAGTTCGTAACAG
>NW_007726289.1:786946-788103 GCF_000696425.1 Galeopterus variegatus | reverse complement strand
CAGCTATAGTGGCTTGAATATATAAGAATTTACTCTCTCACATTAAAAAATAAATAAATAAATAAAATCGAGATGATAGTGCAGAACTTGTTTTGACCTCACACCAACTTTTCTATCTTCTGTCCACAGTTCGTAACAACAGTTTCTATCTTCAAGAACATAAAATGGCTGGTGAGGCTCCAGTCATCACATCCACATTTTAGGCATAAATACAACAGGCAAAAATAATCCACATATTGTCTAACTGTGTCCTCTTAAGAAGCCACCCCAATGCTCTACCTAACAACTCATCCTAATATCTCATTGGGTAACCCTAGAAGTAAGAGGGCAGGGGGATGTAATGTCGTCTTTTTCTATGATACATTGTACCTAAGGAGGGGAAAAAGTGGGAGGGGTGTGTTCTATATTTTTAGAGGAAGAGAAAAATGTTTACAGAGGAAGGGCACTCTCTGCCACATTGACCTCTGCCTTTTGCAGCTCTGCTCAGAGTTGATCCAACTTCCAATCAGTCACCAATTCCTTGAGAAGAACTCTGAATTGCCCTCCTGCCAGAGCAGCTCTTTTCTTCCAGAGCCTGCACATTGCCTTCTGTTCAGCGCTCATTTACTTCATGCTTGCCTTATCCTTTCTTGTACATCTGGCCCATTCCTGTGAGATCCTGGGGAGCAAGATCTATTTTTTATTAGCCCTTGTGTCCTCTTTTGAACTCTCTGAACCTCGGGTTCTGACACCACCTCTAGCCCCTTAAAGAAACTTACAAGACGTTGGATGCAACCTATGGTTCTCAGACTTCAGAGGCATCAAAATCACCTGGGGGACTTGTTAAGCATAGGTGGTTGGGCCCTACTCTCAGAGTTTCTAATTTTTATAGGTCTTGGTACAGGGCCTGAGAATATGCATTTCTAAGTAGTTCCCAGGTGATGCTGATGCTACTCACATTGAGAATCTTTGTGGCAGGGATCCCCTACAAAGTCTTCTCTCTCACTAGATCCCAGGGTACTTTTTTAGTCCCAGGCTGGCTAGCTGTACACCTATCTTACTCCCCACAGTTCTTATAGTTTCCTCTTTCCTGCACTGTCATCTTTTCCCTATTAATAAGGTCACCACAAATAAGTTGCAAGTTTGTCAGCTGAGTGATCCTTGAAAAAAAAAAAAAA
>NW_007726289.1:785370-786747 GCF_000696425.1 Galeopterus variegatus | reverse complement strand
CCAGTGAAAGCCAAGAACATAGTATGAGCATATCGCAATAACTATAGTTTACCCAGCCTCGTCTTTTTCCGTCTTTGTCACCATGACCTTCACAGTACATCCCTCTTCTCTCCCTTGACACTATATTTAAGCAATCCCATTCTAGTAACTCTCCTGCCAAACCAGCTGAGTGTCAATTCTCTTCTGGAAATTCGCACTAGTCCTGATAAAGTCCCCTCATTGCTAAGAGAACTGCTAATCCTACACAAATCCTCCCAATGATCTTTATGAAATATTTCAGTTGAACTGAAAGATTTTTCTCCAGGCCAGAAATTTCTGTCATTAACATGTAGATAAGTTGGCTATTCCCTGCTCTGTGTGACTCTGCATTGCATTGCCTCGTAACGGAGCAAGACAGGAAGGAGTGAGGAACTGCACACCAAATGGTCTCTGCTGATGAAGTTGGCTGCTTCATTTAGGGTGGCTTCTGTATTACACGAGGCCAGCATCAGCCACATCCCCACCCCTTACCTGCATTCCTCCGCTGGGGCCCTGGGCAGTCCTGATCCCTTTTGCTCCTCACCCATTCACAGCCAAAAGATTTAGCTCTGTTCCTTCTCATGAGAGGAACTGACTCATCTGGGGCTCTAAATCCACAGGGCTTTCCTGTGTGGCTCTCTGACTCCCACCCCATATTTTGTCACTGGCAGTCATGCCAGCAGTCAGGGACCACAAAGTCAAACCGTGAGCACTCCCTTTGCTCCCAAAGCACACCAAACCTAGATGTCTTCCTAGATTTCTCAAACTCTACTGGGAATGCCTAAATCTGTATTCTATGTCTACCACTTAACTTGTTTTTAAAGCCCAAGTTTAGATATAATTATGGCTAGTGTGTCCTTATGAGAAAGTCCAATCTAGTGATATCCAATGGGCTTTGTAATCAGGCTAAATGGGTGCTGATGTTATATACGTTAGGTGCAGCAGGTTGAGAAAACAGAGTTGGGTGCAATCCCGCAGGGTGGAGATGGCCGTGCATGAGTTTGTGTTAAAAGAGCCAGCTAACTCTCAAAAAAAAAAAAAATTATAATAACTAGTGTTACTTGTGCAGCTCTTTTAAGTCAGCACTTTACAGATGCGATGGGCACACAGATTCACCATGCTGGGAGCATAAAGAGCAGTCTCATTAGCTTCTAATTGTCCACATTGGGATGGTTGAGATCTACAGACTTTATTTTTACTTTATCCCTATTGCATTTTTAATGTTTTTTGGGGGGGCGGGGGGACAGGTTGTATTTTGAAAGCAAATCTACAGAAAAGTTGAAAAAATAGTACTTCACTAATTGTTAATATCTTGATATATTTACTTTAAAAATCTCTCTTTTTTTCTCTCTCTCTCTG
>NW_007726289.1:782228-784979 GCF_000696425.1 Galeopterus variegatus | reverse complement strand
TTCACTAATTGTTAATATCTTGATATATTTACTTTAAAAATCTCTCTTTTTTTCTCTCTCTCTCTGTCTCTTTCTCTCTCCACACACCAAATATACATATACACACACATATCACACACACACACACACACACACACACACAGAATTTTCCTGAACTATTTGAAATAAGTTGCAGAGATCAGAATCAGATTAATTCCCTCCTCAGAAACATTTACTGTCTACCAAAGTAAGTCATTGGCTACAAAAATAAATCTATTTTTACAACCTCATGTGAAAACTTTCTCCTGGCCCATGGACTCACTGGGGAGTGGCTGGGACCTGTGTCTCTAAGCCAGTCTGGTTTCCCCATCCCCTTCCCAAAAACCAGGAGGAAGTCATACCAGTCAACTGTGCAGGGATAGTAGGGTAACCATACCATTTGCCACCCCCATCAGGACACTGTTAAAGTGAAATAGCATGCTCTTAACACTCAGGATGATGCAGTAAGCATCAAGAGTGATTGTCCCTGGGTAATGGGGAAGTATAGTCACCCTCAGGCCACAGCACTTTCTCTGACCACAAGTCTGCAATGCCAAGCAGCAGAAGATGTGTGGGTTCAAGGTTTAGCTCTGCCGTTTTTTAGTTTGTGGCCCCAGTCACATCACTCGCCCAGGCCTAATTTCTCTGCATTGCCGCATTATTGCAAACAAAAGAAAACAAACAAAAATATGCTTGGTAAAGTGTTTTAAATACTATGAAATGCTAAACAAATGTTAAGGAGACTTTTTAAGGTGATTCATGCATGAATCAGCAAGGCAGCCTGGTTATCTCTTTCAGTTTAATACATTCTACAATGTCAAGCACAGTGGCCAGGCTTCTGCCATTTCCACAGAAATTGCCTGTTCTTTCCCACCTCTTCACCTTTTTTATGTCATTTCCCCATCTGGAATGTCTTCATTCATACCTTTGCCTCAAAATTTATCTATTATAACATCTTGTTGAAATATCACCTCATCTAGGAAGGCTTCCCAGATTTTCTTTCAAAGAGAAGAGACTCTTCTTTCTCCAAACACTCACAGAACCCATTTCCCCCTGTCTTCTAGCACCTCCTGGTTACAGGCATTTTTTTTTTTTTCTGTTAGAGATATCTTTCACAAGAAACTAAAAAGTACTTGAGAACAATAACTGTACCTTTTGTTTTGCTTTATCATTAGCCCTGTCCCTGTACTGTGGAATTGGCAATACTGAGGTTACAATACTGAGATTACAAACATCTACCAATTATCTTTTAGCTTTAAGTAACAGAAACTAAACTCAAAATGGTGAAAGTCGTAAGGAAATGTATAATCTCACCTAGCAGAAGCAGAAGCTAAGGAGGTCATAGTGCAGGTCCAGCAGGGCTCCTGCATTGCCCTCCTGGGGTTAGATTTCCACTGAGGGCCACAGAGACTCCCAACAGCAACCGAGGACACACACATCTTTGTTTAATTTAGCATGCACAGTAAGAGAGAGGAAATTTCTCCCCTAATCAAGAATTGTAGTCCTATCCTTCAGCCGGGTTGGACCAGTTTAGCTGAACTGTACATGTGGGGGCCGATAACAGTTTCCAGGGGAATATCATACTCTTATAAACAGGGCTGTGAAACAGTGGAGATGGAGAGACCATGGTTGATCCAGATTCTCAGCACCGTTCAATAGAACTTCCTGCAAGGAGGAAACTCTCCCTTCTTCACTGGCCAAGACAGCAGCCACTGGACAGATGTGGCTATTATGCACTTGAAAGTTACAGGTGCAACTGAGGAAGAGTTTTATTTTTATTTAATTTTACTTATTTTAAATGTAAATAGTGCATGTGGCTAGTGGCTACTATATTGCACAGAGCAGGAGAGTGATCAAGATACAGGGTAGAGCTGGAGATAGGGTCAGATTCCCCTGAACCACCTAGGCTGTGAGCACAGGAGAGGAAGTGAGTGAAATCAGGTTCTTCTTTGGAAGGAAGAGTTGGACAGGTAGGTCTCTATTCCCTTGTCACTCAAAGTGTGGTCTACGAACCACAAGCATTGGTATCACCCAGTAGCTTATTTAAAAAAGCACAATTTTAGGCCCTATGTCAGATAAACTGAATCAGAGTCTGCAGTTTAACAGGATTTTCAACTGTTTAACCCATGATTTGGCTTGGGGACTTGCAGTCTGAAGGATCTAGATTTCCAACCTTTCTCTACCATTAACCATCTGTTAGTGAGTTAAGCAACTTAGTTCTCTAAGTCCCAGTTTCCCCATGTCTGAGAATAGTATGATAAATCTTGCCTCACAGGGTTATTGTGATTTTTTTATTGAAATACTATGCATGAAATGCTTAGCACAGCAAAGAACATCTAATATATGCTCATTAAATCATGGTTGTTCTGGCCTCCCCTCTAGGACAGTGTGTGTCTTATGCGTAGAGAAATCCCCAGCCCTGACCAAGGCTCTGCACATAATAGGTGTTCAATAATGTGGGTTGAAATAACAGATAGAATAAATGACTGGCTGAATGAATGGATTAAGTATTACAGTGCCTCTTAAGTCACAGTTGGGTCAATAAGTATAATACATATTTTAATGCACAAATACAAATTGTTTTATATGCAGCATCAGACCAATATTTGATTTTTCTACTTTGATTCAAATATTTACTTGCCTTGATTCCCTTGCCTCAAACTTCTTTCTTAAGGGGGAGATTAAAAAGGTATATATTTTGGGGCCGAGCCCGTGGCGCACTCGGGAGGGTGC
>NW_007726289.1:779680-781482 GCF_000696425.1 Galeopterus variegatus | reverse complement strand
CTCACAGCGCTCACTGGCTGAGTGCGGTGCGGTTGGTCTCAAAAAGGACAAAAAAAAAAAAAAAAGGTATATATTGTTTTCATAAAGTCTTTCTCATTGTTGAGCTCTTAGTTTGCCTCCTACATGCATGTCCTTGTACCAGCTGTCTCGGAAGCATTTGTGAAAGGAGCAGGAGCACTCAGGAGCCCACACAGTACATTAGGTGCTCGGCCATGTGCTGCTTGTGGCAGTCCCATTTTTCTGTCTTGAGCAGTTACTTAGATGTTCAGACTCTCATCTTCTCAGCTCTTCACAGCCAGGCTCAAAGCTCTCCTAGCACCTCCTTGTTCCCCTCTTGTGAGACAGATGATATTCACTTTGCAGTTATGTACCTTGTATATTCTTTTTACACTCAGGAAGCTGGGAACTGCTGTGGATGGCCTGTGGCCTGGAGTTGAGAAAGAGAACAAATCCTGCCCCAGATGCCTGAAGTTGCCAACAGGCTTTCCTCATGACCTGGAGTATGATCTTGTTTGACTAACGATGTCTCTGACTCTCCATTTCCTTATCTGTAAAAGAGACCAAAACACACACACACACACACACACACACACACACACACACACACACACAAATCTGTTTAGCAATGTGTAAAATTTAAAGCTTAAAAGAAATGTAAGACATTATCTATTTTTATTCCTTATTGCTCTTCTCTTTCATTCATTTATTCACACATTTATTGTGTGTCTACTATGTAGGAGATTCTACATATGTACCAGCATTAGAGAAATAAAAAAAAATACCCAGTCCCTGACCTCAACTGACAGTCCAGGGCAAGACATAAAAGAAAAGACTGAGCACAAGGATGGGACCAAATTGGGCCACCTGAGGCATCAGTAAATGCTTTCTAAAATAGGAAGCATCTGAGGTGACTCTTGAGAGATGGATAGAAATTCGCCGGACAAATAAGGGTGACATGATTTCAGACAGGAAGAACAGTGTGTTCGGAACAAATATTTTTATTTTTCTTTGTTTAATGAGATGCAGAAAGCTTTTCACCTATTTTAAATAAAACGCAGAAAGTATAAACTTTTAGTCCCAGAAGGAGTTTTTGTCCATATCACGGTCTACTTAATTCACTTGACAATTGACAGAAGNGGCCTAAGGAAAGCTTAATTAAAATCAAGTCAATGGAGTACTCTCTGAGAAACTAACAAGACAACACAAATAAATTAGGCCTTTTCTCTTTCCTTTTTTGCTCTTCTGTCACTTCAACTCAACCTTTCATTCATTTACACTATACATACATTTAATGGCTACATTTTCTTCATTTACTGGCTGTGTGTAGGTGAACTAAGATGCTTGATGTTTTGAAAAGCTTAAATGTTGTATAATTATAATATGTCACACTAATTAGAAAAGGGAAGGGTGGAATGATTTCAGGACTTGAAGTTTAAAACCTAGGTCTGAGACTTTGTGCTACAGATCACAAATTGTGTGCGGTGAAAGCACCCACTGTGGTGCTGGGCCTGTAGCAGTGGATCTATACCTATTAATTTTCTACATTTATAGCCAAGACCTTTCTCTTAGCCTTGCTTCCCTTATCATTAACATGGAGATAACGCCTGTTTCTTCTACTTACCAAGTGAATGAACGAAACTCATGACCTAGTATATGTTTTGAAATGCAATTTCAAAACTCAGGAGCCAATGACATTGTCTGTCATCTGGGGTAGGAGAGGGGTATGGCAGGGTGTCAACTATTTTAGACTGAGTGCCCAGAAAGGCATCTCTGAAGAGGGCATGTCTGAGCAGAATTCTGAA
>NW_007726289.1:776072-778757 GCF_000696425.1 Galeopterus variegatus | reverse complement strand
AAGGAGGGAAGCAGTTGGAGTTGAGATCAGCAAGGTCTGAGGGTCATTCCTGAAGAATGATGGTCAGAAGTTAGGAGCTTACTTTGGAGCAAAGGGAAACCCTTGGGGGGTTGAACCCAACTCAGTCACTGATGCGTGAACTTGACCAAATTACTTCACCTCTCCTAGTTGTATCTTCACGCTTGACCCCTGACAGGTATGGTACCTGTTACTGACTGTGTTGCTCTTGTCATTGTTATTGTTCTTGACACCGTCATCACTGTCATCATTATTATTATCATCTCTTCTAAGTTAACTCCAGGGGTAACTATTGGCAAGGAGGAGGGATAGCACAAAAGCAGTTCCAGTACCACTAAATAATATTTTATTTCTATGAATCAAATAAGGAAGCTTTATCTTTCCTTGTCCACAAATTTCATTTGTCTTCTAGTCACAGGATGCCATAACCTCTAACTTTAGAAGCTCCTGTTTAAGATCATGTCAGGTGGCACCTAGATTCTGAATTACTCCATGCTTGTAGATCCTGGCCCGTGAATCCAAGGGTCAGGCAGGGAGCCTTTTCTATCAGAGCTTGTGCCAAGCACCCAGTTCACAATCCAGGAGGTCAAAAAAACCCTGCTGGAAGCTGTCAAGGCTGATAACTGGTCTCGGAGGTGGATAGCAGGTATTTTAACTCATCTCTTTTGAAAATAACAGTAATAGAACAAAACGTGTTTACTTCAGCAGCACTCTCACTATGTTTTGTGCAGAGAATGCCCAGCAAGCCTTGGCTTAAGTGGGAAAACCAGAGAGGTGAGTGGGGAGGGGTGCGTCATTGTGTGACAACTGCCCAAACGTGTTTGTAGTGTCCATGTCTGTCTTTATCTTCCTCTCAGAATGAATACTTAGCCATCTCATTACAGGAAGGCAGCAATTTTTATTAATAATCCTACAGTCTACCTGTAGTTCCTCTTCTTCACTTTCCTCTCTTTTTTCGCCATTTCTGCCTCACTTTCTCTCCTTTCCTTTCTCTTTCCCTCCTTTCCCATTACTTTATGTATTTTTCTTTTATCTCTTCATTTCCTTTTTCTCTCTCCCTTTTTGTCCTCTTTCAATATGGGTTTTGAATGTTTATTATGTTCCCACTAAGGGCCAGAGAGGCTTCTGGGCACAGGAGATGGAAACACAAATATCCCTGGAAAATTCAGACACATTAGGAAGAAAGCATCTTATGATATATGGCATTGTAGAAGCACAGAGAGTTGATCTCAATTGGAGAATCAGAAAAACTTTACTCCAAGAGGAGATTTGGCAGACAAGTAGACTAACAGAGGCAAAGAAGTACAAGTGTCTCAAGCCAAAGAAACAGCAAGAGCAAAGGCACAGAATTGTACGATACCAGGATGCATAGAGATAATTCTGCAAAGAAGCAGGTGAGGGGGCTTTTCAAGTCATGCTAAGAAGGGTGGGCTTTATTAAGGAGGAAATAGAGAGCCACTAAGTAATTTTAAGTGACCAAATCTATGTTTTTAGAACTATCACTCTATAGTACCTGAGGTATGAAATGCAACAGGCCAACCAGGATTCTGTTGCATTGTGGAAGTGAGTGGTGATAAATGTCTAAGCCAAGTCAATGAAGGAAAGAGAACAAAAAGGAAAAATACATTAAAATAGCAGAAACTTTAAAACTTTGCATTTTTTAGGTGGGAGAATGAGTAAAAGAAAGTGGTACAGTGTGATGACAAACTTTCTGACCCTAGAGTTTGGTTGGAGGTTGGTGACGTTCACCAGAATGGAAAGTGAGGAATGAGTAGCCTCTATACAGAGGAACAGACATTTTGGGGTTGGAAGTACTTATATCTAAAGAGCATCCCTTTGGATTTTTCCTATATCAGTAAGCAGGCTTTGTTCCATGAATCCCTTCTGTCATTAATGCCAAAAGAAAGGCGAGGGCTGAGAACGCAGGGGAGAAGAAATGAAGACTAGGAGGAAGGAGGAGTAGAGAGACCTTCCAGTTCTGGGTGTGGCACCAGCAGATATTGAGAGACGCAGGCGAGTGAAGGATGCTGCCTGACTCCCTCAAGGAGCCCTGGCCCAAGGTGAGGCTGTGCGAGAACAGAGCAAGGTGCAGGTGCCGTTCCTCATCCCTGCTTCATCAGGATGGTCTGGGAGGTGGAGAGCAGCAAGGAGAGAGGCCTTGAGAGAGATGGGACTCTGCATAGAATGCAAAAGACCCAGGTGTTCCCGAGCAACCAGAGACAGAGCACCAGAGGTACTGAGAAGGTGGTGAACCCCCAGAGGTCTGTGGCCAGAATGAGCAAGCTATGCAGTATGGGGTACCTCAAGGCAAGGGACAGTTATCCAGCACCCCAGATTGCAACAGTAGATGACAATGCCATGCTTAAAATAAAGACATATATACATACTTTTTTAAAAAATTTAAATTAAAAAAAAAACAGGAGCACAGAGACCTATTTAAACCAACCACATTTGCTAGAAACTAGTGAAGACACAGGGCACCAGCAGAACTCTTTTTTATGCTGCCATGAGGTTATACGAGCTTCCACCTGCACCAAGATGCCATGTCAAGGAGCAGAAGGAACTGAGAAGAACTTTTGGAACTTATGGAAATAGCCATATTAGAATGTCTGAGCCTTGAATTTGATCATGCAGTCTGCTATGGTCTGAATGTTTATATCCCCCAAA
>NW_007726289.1:773673-775713 GCF_000696425.1 Galeopterus variegatus | reverse complement strand
CAGATTGCAACAGTAGATGACAATGCCATGCTTAAAATAAAGACATATATACATACTTTTTAAAAAAATTTAAATTAAAAAAAAAAAACAGGAGCACAGAGACCCATTTAAGCCAACTACATTTGCTAGAAACTAGTGAAGACACAGGGCACCAGCAGAACTCTTTTTTATGCTGCCATGAGGTTATACGAGCTTCCGCCTGCACCAAGATGCCATGTCAAGGAGCAGAAGGAACTGAGAAGAACTTTTGGAACTTATGGAAATAGCCATATTAGAGTGTCTGAGCCTTGAATTTGATCATGCAGTCTGCTATGGTCTGAATGTTTATATCCCCCAAAATTCATATGCTGAAACCTAATATCCAACACAATAGTACTAATTGCCTTTAGGAGACAATTAGGTAATGAGGACAAGAACCTGTATGAATGGTATTAGTGTCCTTATAAAAGAAGCTCCAGGGAGCTTGTCTTTCCTTCTGCCATGTGAGGACACAGCAAGAAGGCGTCATCTGTGAGGAACAGACTCTCACCAGACACCGAATTTTCTGGCACCTTCATCTTGGACTTCTCAGTCTCCAGAACTGCAAGTAACAAATTTCCATTCTTTAAAAATCACTCAGATATTTTGCTACAACAGCCTGAATGGACTGAGACATGGTCTCTTCAAAGGGAGACATGAGAGAAATAACCCAAAACATTTTAAAGATGAAAGTGGTAATTGTCAGCCTCACCCTTTGACACCTTCCTCCACCTCTGGGAATAAAGGCTTGTGAGAATATTTTGATCAATTGAAGAAAAAAGAATAGCTACATTCTTTTGCACACCTAGGTAATAATGGGTTAATTTTAGGCTCCACTACACAATCATCTAGTGATGAAACAACAATAAAAATGGGAGATTGTTAGCCCTGGGAGTGCAGCAAATGAAACATTTTAGAAGCAAACATTCTGTGTACAGGTAGGATCTAGGAATTGACTGGGAGGAAGAATCTGAGTGTCCAGGCAGCAGGCTCATCCATCTCAAAGGTGAAATGGTCCCTAGTGTGGAGGTGACAGGATACACAGCGCTGCTGAGCTTCAAGTATTTCTGACCATCCTTACAGTGAGGATGCTGAACTGGTCTGTCTTCCCTGGTGATAGTCAGCATCCAATTCCTCTAGCTCCTTATTCAAATTCCATGCCCACATAGCCACCTTCTCGATTACCTCTTGGTTCACCAGGTTTGTCTTCAGGAAATAGTGTTCTGGTCACAAACATTTCAGATCCTATCAAAGTAATCATTTATGTTAAATTCAGACATGGTTTCTGATTATAATTTTGTTCCCCATGTAGCTTAAATCCAGGGAAAGAATTTGTTGATTATCTCAGCACAAGCATCCTAACCTCTAGAAAGTTCTATTTCTCAAAACTCTTTTCATCTCCCCTGCTATCAACCTAGTCCAAGCCACCCGTGTTCCCTCACCTAGGCAGCTACAACAGCCTCCTGACTGGTGTCCCTGCTTAGCCAAAGTGAAGTATAGAAAACCTAACTCAGATCATGTTACAGCCCTGCTCAAAATGCTCCAGTGGCTCACACTCAGAATAAATTCCAGACTCCTCACTTACGGCCTACAAGAGCCCTCAGGTCAGCCCACCCCCACCTCTGCGCCCTTCCTCCTACCATCTCTCCATCACTCATCCTGTCCTCAATGTCCTTGCTACGTCGCCCACACCCCAGGCTCCTCATGGCAGGACTTCTAGTGGCAGGTGCTTCCCTCCGTTCAGGTATCTCCCCAGGTGTCATCTCCTCTTAGAGGCTTTCCTGACAAAGCACCTCATCCCCATTATTCTTGATCATAACATCCTACCTTATTTTTCTCTAAAACATTTATCACTGCCTCATATGTTACATGTTTGTTTATTTTTACTCTTCCAGTATAGCTTAAGCCTAGAAAGGCTTAAAGTTGACCACTGTATTTCTAACTCCCAGAACAGTATTTGGCACAGAGAATGAGTTCAATACATGTTTAGTAAAGGAATGAATGAATGAATGAATGAATGAA
>NW_007726289.1:771938-772743 GCF_000696425.1 Galeopterus variegatus | reverse complement strand
GAATGAATGAATGAATGAATGAATGAAGCAGGTTTTAACTCTGATCTTCTGTGCATATTAATTAGATTTCTCTCAGCTAAGGGCACAGTGGGGAGCCTATCTGTAGACCTTCTAAGCCTGGAATGAGATTCTGGAATATGCCTAATAGAAAAACAGAGATTTCTATCTCTAGCTCTGGAGTTATGATGGATTTGAATCCCAGCTCCCAGACTTACTAGGTACAGTAGTGTGTGTGTGTGTGTGTGTGTGTGTGTGTGTGTGTGTGAATCAGATGGCCTTTCTTTTGTGAATACTGCTGCCACATCCATCTCTGCACCACTCCTAGTTCACATCTACAGTTCTACAGTCACTGTGTGCTCATCTCTGGTGACTGCCAGACCTCCTGAGAACCTCTCTGTGAGAAGACTGAAGCACTAAGCATCGTGCCATGCCCATAGTACATCCTCAGAGATTAGCTGTTCAACTGAGCTGACTGTCCTCTGATGTTCTTATTTTTATCTCCTTCTTTTGCTTAGAGAGATGAATGCGTTTGATTCTCCTCCTGCTTCTTGTCTTCTGTCACCATGTCCAAAAGATGAGGGATAATCAGAGCCAAGAAAAGGCAGCATGTTTAAGGCTTAATCTTTGGAATCAGGTTTGAGTTTGAATTGCAACTCCATAATTTACTGCTTGTGTGATCTCATACACATAGTCGACTTCTCTACATCTCTTCTTCTTGGTATATCAAACATGGATGATGCCAGCATGATGCCAGCTACTTCTCAGAGTTCTGATAAGAATTAAAGATAAAAATGTGTAAAGTATC
>NW_007726289.1:766425-771544 GCF_000696425.1 Galeopterus variegatus | reverse complement strand
GGTCAAAGCCCACGGCCTTCACTTATCAGCTCTGGAGCTCCCATGAGAGTCAGTTAATTTCCCTCTGCTTCAGTTTTCTCATTAGCAAAGAAAGGGAAATAGTATCAACATCATAGTTAGGGACCACATTAGTATATTGTAAACACACACACACACTCACACACATGCACACACACACACACACACACACACTCACACACACACACGCACACACACTCACATACACACACTCACACACACACACACGCACACACACTCTCTCTATATATATATGGATATTAGTGGACAGAATATCCCTTTTTAGTTGAAAATGTGTTCAAAAAACAAAAACAAAAACAAAAAACCCACAGTGATGTTTTTCTCTCTTCATGTTAGAAACTGTCCTTCATCTTTCCCCTCTGAAACCTCCTCCCTCCTTGATCTTTCAGCCTATTTCATCTCTTTAATATTTCATTGGAAAATATGTCTTTCTCCTCATATTCAATATTTCTTTCTGCCATTATGAGCTGTAACTAGAGACTCTGGTCTGTGTGAATGATTCTTTATCAAATAAAGCTGGGTTATTTTGTACTCTCGGGAGCAAAAGCTGAACTTTCATGTCTTCTCATCAAATCATATTTATTAAGGTCTTGTGTTCCCATCAGTATGCTCGTCTTAAAAACACTTCAGATAGAAAGACTTCACAACCTTGTATTGAGAAAGGCTTAAAGAAAATGCAAGAAAAATAAATTGAAAGCAACTGCTGTGTTAAAGCAATAACCATATAGATCATTTTATTTATTTTTAAAATGTTCTCCATGTAGTTGACATGTTATTTGATTAATAAATTGAGGGAAATTAAATTTTGTAACTGGATTTCCTCCCAAGCTCTGGTACTTCTGAAAGAATAAAACTAGGCAAATCTTTCTATGTCTAATTATCCCAAGTTTTCTCTAACCTTAAATTAACAAGTAATGCTTATTTACTTACTATTTTTTAAGAAGGTCACTTTAAAAAGAAACATGTGGCTGCAAAATAAATATTCCCCATTATTTTTATTAAGTTTATGTGAAATAATTTTCAAAATGTAACCCTGTGTTAATTAAGCCCTACGCAACCTTGGTTCTCATAAAAATAGTTCTCACTAGCTTACCTCTTGGTAAGGAATTACAAACAGTTATCAAAGTTCTCAGAAACTGCTGTCTGCTTATAATCTGTTTGCTCTGTGATGTATAGAAAACAATACAACCTTGGAGGTCATAAAGTTATGGCTTTGAATCCTGACAAACTTGGGCACATTATTTAATTGTCCCAATCCTTTCTCCATCTGTAAAACAGATAAATTCCTTACCTTGTCAGGTGTCTTTAAAGCAGCTAGCTCATAGAAGATAATAAGTGGCAGAGCTCTTTTTAGCACTGTATACATTAAATTTTACAAAGAAATGTAAATTTCTACCTACTTCCTAGAAGACTTTGTTTGCAGTAAAACACAGTTATAAAGTACAGCTGATATGAAAGAAATAGAAGAGACTATTTATGAAAGAGAAGAAAAATATTTTAACATGAGCTACGAATTAATCCTAGCTCTTAGGTTCTGAGTGGGCAAGGCAAATAAACATTTCTTATGAACTAAAAGAAGGAGAACGTAATAACAAAGAGAAAAAAATGCCCTGGTAAAATACTGTAGACCAAATGTGTCGGGTGGATCCTTAAACAGAGAGAGTGCACACAAAAACTTAGGAGTAAATGACTGAATCAGAGCTTTATAAGATACTAAGAAGCATTCTTTCAACATTTGGTTTTTCCCGTTTTACAGATAAAAGAACTGAGTCTCAAAAGACTAAGCAATATGCCCGTGATTACCCTCTCGTAAATGGCAAAGATAGGATCCACACCTAGGACTTTTTATTACCTTTGTGTGTGTGTATTTTGTTGTGCACAGGGGAAAAAAAATCATACACATTATTCTCAGAGAAGTAAGTTCTAAAGAATAAAGCTTGGTGTAGGTTTACCTTTCATTAGGATCCCCAACATAATGAAACATGTCATGTGTACCAGCAGTAGAATTTCTTTTTAAAGATCTAAATGCTAACTTTCAATTTGAGACTGACCCCACTGTTTGAAAAAATTATACATGGCATGTGACCCTTTTCAGTTTGCTTGGTGCATTTCCTGAAAAATATGAATTAGAAAATTCACCATGTATTTTTTAAAAATGTGTAAATATTAGGTCTTTACTGTACTAAAACATGGCTATGAATATCAGGCATTCAAACACAAGAACACTTCAAAAGTTTGTGGAAAAATAGAATTGAAAGATAATACAAGTTTTTCCATGAATTTTTTGAAGTACCCTCATAAGTATAGGTTTTATTCATTCATTTAATATGCATTTATTGAGCACCTATTAGGTTCCGTTCGTTGTTATAAACCTGAAAGGATACACAGGGATGAGTGAAGTACTCTGAACACTTTTGAAGACATTACAATCTGGTCAGAAAGATGGATGAGAAAGCAAATAGGTACAAAACATTGCGATCCATTGTGCCAACTGATCATAGTTTAAACCATAAGATATGTTTACTGCTAGCTTAACAATATATCTAGATGCAGGTGATTTATGGTTAATTCAGCAGCCCAAAATAGCCATCAGAGACTGTTAACAAAACATTGCGATCCATTGTGCCAACTGATCATAGTTTAAACCATAAGATATGTTTACTGCTAGCTTAACAACATATCTAGATGCAGGTGATTTATGGTTAATTCAGCAGCCCAAAATAGCCATCAGAGACTGTTGCAGGTTGGATTCCCCAAGTGCAGAGTCTGAGGTTGCTTTCAGCCAGCAAGAGTTTACTAGAGAGTGCTTTTAGCATCAGCATTGTGGAAGGGAAGGGAAAGAGGCAGCACTGGACAGAGGGAGAAGTCAAGCTGTCATGAAGCCCAAAAAGAACCTCAGCTTACCCATAGTGAGGAGTCCTGAAGATGGGATGGCCCTTCAGAGTAATCTTCCATGGGGATGAAAAGGCAGGGATTTAGGAGATCCTAAACCCATCAGTCACAAGATTACAGCCACCCTAGGAAAGGGATGTGGCCTTAGGCAGAGAAACTCTGTGCTGCTGAGACAATACCTGAAGGAACTGACAGTTGAGGGCTGTGTGTCAAGGCACTCCCAACAGTGGGGGTAACTGTCTTTCATTCTTGCAGTGAGACCTGGGTGGCATATCGTAGGATCTGCCAGAGACCTGGAATCTTTGCATTCATTTCTCCCACAATCCTCAGCATGTTGGCTTTTGTCCTCAAAAGATCTCTGTTAAGAGACCACAAGATAGCTACCCAGCTTCAAATATGACATTTTCCAAATAAGGCATAGAAAACAAGAGAAAGCAAAGGGGACTTGAAAGACACCATTATCTCACACAGTGCTCTCTCTTATCAGAGAAAAATATTTCCCAGAAGTCTTCTCCCTACAGGACACCAGCCAGAACTGATGCAAGAACACAATAAAGGATTGTTATCAAGGAAGACAGCAGAATGGTTGTTGAGGAGGTCAGCACCACAGCAGGATAAGCAGTGTGCAGTGAGGATTGGAAGGAGGCCCCACACAGTACGGCAGAAAGGCAGAGAAGGATGCTCATGTGTATCCATTGTAGGCTTCTGTGTTCAGGTTTCTTCCCAGAGTTGTGAGTCTGAAGCAAGTCGGTGAAGGTTAACATTCTTAAGCCTGAGTTTCACATTGGAAATAACAATAAAAATAAAGCAGCCAGAGGATAAGGGAGATAATGGAGTTGAAAGCATTGCTGTAAACTTAAAAAATTAGAATAGTAGTAGATGTTAGTACTAAGCAGTGTTAATAATACTACTTACTGGAATGCATTAGTGTAAATCCACAAGAAAAAGAGGAAGGTAATACAGATAGATTCCAATAAAACATACCATCAATTTAAAGATGTGATAAAAACACTCCGTCACACTTTTTTGTGCAATGATCTTTGCTGAGCAAATTTGCTCTGGTCTTCTTCCCGGTTAAATGATTTCAAAGAATCCCCAAGCCTTCTTGATAAATGTCAAACTCCTCATATTAGCAGATGAAGTTTCCCTGGTCATGGCCCCTACTTTTCTCTCCTTTCTGTGTCTCCTACATGCTCCCATGTAAACTTCTCCAGCCACAAAGTCCTGTAGTTCCCCAAATGCATCATATCTTGTCTCACATACTGTTCTGCCTCAGATGCCCTCTCCATACCTATTTACCTTAACACTGCCGGAGTCCTCCTTCATGAGCCCTCCTTGACCCTCCCTGGCTCCTGAGCTTGCCCAGTAAATATCACTGTCATAGCATACGCCACACCTCATCGTTTTCATTTGTGTCTTCTTCATGAAACACTGATCTCCTTGATGGCAGAAGCTATGTCTGATTTGTCTCTGCTCACAATAAGCGTGTGCCACGTTCCCAATAAATGTGTGTGGATTGAATGAAAAGACTGCATGTCATGTCCCAATGTATTTTGTAGACATCCATCATTATTAAGAACAATGATTCTTGGAATCAAACTGCCCAAGTTTGATACTGGCTTTGCCATTTTCAAGTTATATGACCTGTGACAACTTTCTGTACAATGAAAATGAAATAAAAATAAAATAGAATAAAAATCATGAAAGACAAAAGAGTGTTAGCCACAGAGCCACCACTCAATAAATTTAGTTATTATTATTATTATTATTATTATTATTATTATTATTATTATTTGAGGAAGTAAGCCCATGGATAAGAATATGTTCCGATAACTATTAGAGACAAGTATTACTTTGAGTTATTCTTTGACTTCAGAATGTGTGCAGGATTCCTCATATTATGTCAGACATGTAGCAGAAGAAATAACTATTGATTAATAATAATAGCTAATATATTTGTAGCACTTGCTATGTTCCAAGAAATATTCTAAAGGGCTTCACTACACTAAGTGATTATTCCTCATCAATCCTTTGAGCTAACTACCATTATTATTCTCATTTTTGTAGATAACAAAACTGAGGCACATGTAGTTTAAATGATTTACCCTGCTAGTAAGTGGCAGAGCTAGTATTTAAATCTAAGCAGTCAAGCTCCAGAATCTGCTTTCCTTACCATTATAATTATAGT